>NW_027499649.1:0-108604 GCF_021521415.1 Bidens hawaiensis | reverse complement strand
CTTGCATGTTTTGATTGTTGAACTTGTTGTACGTCTTTGAGTTGTTGTTCCTGTATGAGGATCCTTTATTCTTGTCAGGGGATTCTTGTTTTGTCTGAGCCCCTAATCTTTCTTGGATCCTTTTGTCATCTTCCAGCCGTATAAATCTTAGTGCTCTGTTCCTTACATCATCCAGAGACCTGCAAGGAGTCATCACAAAGATCATCATAAAAGGGGGAGCCCCTCTGAAGTCCCATCTTGAAGGCTTCAACAGCAGTAGCCATGTCAAGATTAGGGATTTCCAGAGCTTCCCCTGCCAAACCTTGTAACAAAATCCCTAAGGGATTCGTCACTTGGTTGGATAACTCGGTATAAAATCACTAGTTAACTTTTCAAATTTCCTGCTACTGGAAAACTGACTGTTGAACAAGTTAACCACATGTGAAAATGAAGTAATTGAAAAGGGAGGAAGACTTAGCAGCCATTTTAACGCTGATCCTGTAGATGTGGATCCGAACCCCTTGCATAGACAGGCTTCCTTGAGTCTCTCAAGAATAGGATTGATTTCCATCCTTTCTCTGTATTGTGCCACATGTTCCTCAGGATCAGTGGTCCGTCATAAGTCTTCATGTTGGGGGTTTGAAATCGCTTTGGGATTTCAGCAACAAAGATAGGTGGAGCAAATCTGGACAATTTGTGGCTTCCCTCCGGTATTTCGGGGATTGGACGTATCACCCCTGGAACACTTGATATCATATCCTTGAGTTTTTGTAGTTCCTTCCCCATGGCTTGGTTGATACATGCATACTGCGTGGAACCATGGTTAGCAGCTAAGGATAAAGGATCATACAAATTACCTCTATGCTGAGTGAAGGTCGGCATTCCGGATGAGTAGCCGAGATAAGAAGAGTCCACCACAGGAGTTGGACCACCCGACATGATAGTCTGCATGGGAATGAAACCTTCTTCATAGACTTCGGAGGATCGTTGATGTTGAAAACCCTGAGGATCCTTGATTCTGAAAGCAGGATCCTTGAGGTTGGGAATTAAAGGATTCTGGATGCTATATCCCAGAGGATCCTGGTTGAAGGATGAATGATCCTTCTTGGAAGTATTAGGATCCTTTACTTGGTTGACCCGGTAGATCTCTGGTGAGGGATAGATGATCCTGGCTGAAATAGCGAGGATCCTTGAGCCCTTGGACCCTGTTGAAAGATAGATGATCCTTGTTGAAATAGCTAGGATCCTTGAGCCTGTGGACCCCTGGATCCCTGTTGTAAGATTTATGATCCTGGTTGAAAAACAGCGAGGATCCTTGAGCCTGTGGACCCATGTATCCCTGTTGAAGGATGGATGATCCTTGTGAGAATTGAGACATGGATCCTGGACTGGTGAAATCCAGTATGATGGGCATCAAGGGAGTGTGATCCTCCGCTGGCCTCTTAGTCTTCTTGAGATATTCAATCTCACGAAGGATCTTCTGGTTGGTCTTGTTAAGCTGCTCCATAGATGCTTTAACCAGCGAAAACATAGATGAAACATCATTGTTAGTATTAACCACCGGCGCAGCAGCAACAGTTTTTGAGCTCTGGAAGACTGGTAATTGCGTCTTGCTTCCAGCAGCAGCAGGCCGTTGTGCTCCCGTGATTGGCGGAGGCATCGGTGGCAAAGTCCTTGATGAGAGAGGAACTGATGACGACATGGTTGATGAAGCAGAGGTTGATTGAGAGGCCATTGATAGTGATATGGGTATGAAAAAATCGAATATTGATGGGAATGATATGGATTATAGCACCAATTGCCCCACGGTGGGCGCCAAATTGTTTTGGATAAAAATCTGCTAAGGATAATGTATCCAAATCCGTAAAAGTGAGGTATAGTGCTAACACAGTAACAATGAATATATGAACGAAATTGGGATGAACACCGTGATTTTTTGCGAGGAAAAACCCTTTGATCTTGTTCAGATCAAAAGAAAAAAACCCCGGGTGATGTCATTCTGCCACTTCTCCCACTAGCTTAGTCTTTAGTCTCGACCATGTGCCGCAGGTATCTTGTAGCGAAATATACGATAAACTGGATCATAAAGTTGTTATACCTGGCTAACACATCACCATTAAAAATGCAATCATTAGTAATACATAATACCAAGAATCGTTGATTCTTCATAACCTAATTCATATCTTAAGAATAATCTATCCACAAGAGAGGTTAAGGATAATGGATCCTCAACATAAAATTCATGCCCTAAACAAATATGTGCCATGCAGGACTTAGGTGAGAGAGCCAGGTGGCCAAAGAAGATGGAGAAACAGGAGCCCGGAAAGACAAATCAAAATGGTGTGCCTTCCACGAAGATTTTGGGCACTTGGCTAAGGATTTCATTGCACTCAGAAGGGAGATTAGCTATCTTCTCAGCAAGGGCCACCTGAAAGAGCTACTTGGCCGGAAGAAGGAAAAGAGCAAAATCCTGAAAAAGTTCCTGAAAAGGCGACTCCTCCACCAACAGACGCAAGAACAATCTTGTTCATATCCGGAGGATCTGACATCTGTGGAACTCTTATTCTGCTACAAAATAAATGCTGATCAAAGAAAGTTAGAAGTGGTTGACAGACCAACAAAGACATCCATTCTCACTCAAGCAAAGACCATATCCTTTGATGAAAGCGATAGAGTCAATATTCAGGATCCTCACCGTGATAATTTGTTAATAACATTATATGTGGCTAACCATTATGTGCCAGGATCCTCATAGATGGCGGAAGCTCTGTCAACATTATTCAACTAGATTTGCTGAAAAAGATGAATATTTCTGAAGATGAGATCATTCCCAGTTACTCAGTATTGGTTGGATTTAGTGGAGAGACTAAGAACATTATTGGGGATATCAAGCTCCCAGTATATGTTGAAGGGGTAAATAAAATGCAAAAATTTTGTGTAATTGACTGTTTGTCTTGTTGCAATATTATATTAGGCAGGCCCTAGATACACGACATGGAAGCAGTCCCCTCCACTTATCACCAATGTGTGAAACTCCCAAGTCCATGGGGAGTTATCAAAATCATCAGCGATCATCAAGATGCAAAGAATTGCTACACCTCTTCTATGAAGTGTACTGCCAAATCCCAGCAGGAATAGCAATTACAGAAGCCGGCACGAGACGTGATAGAGGCCAGGGAACATAAAATTAAAGAAGTACTTCCTTGTCCCAAGGATCCTGAAGTCTAACTACTGATAGGAACGAGCATTCCTGAGTATATTGAGTCAAAGTTGCTCGATTTCCTCAAGTCAAGACTTTCAACATTTGCATGGAAACATGAAGATATGACAGGTATTTCCAAAGATATTATAACACATAAACTTGTAATTGATAATTCTTTCAGGCCAATCCATCAAAAGAGAAGAAAGTTTGCACCTGAGAGAAGAATAATCATTCAAGAAGAAGTAGAAAGACTCTTGAAGGCAAATATGATTAGGGAAGTTCAATATCCCCGGTGGTTTGAAAATGTGGTGGTTGTACAGGAAAAGAATGGGAAATGGAAAGTTTGTGTAGATTTCACAGACTTGAATAAGTCTTGTCCTAAAGATCCATTCCCTCTACCACACATCGATTCAATGTTAGACGCTACAGCCGGCCACGAGATGCTGACATTCATGGACGCATCCTCAGGATTTCAGCAAATCCAAATGGAGCCCTTAGATCAAGAAGACACGACCGTCATGACTCCCACAGGTATTTATTTTTATATTGCTATGCCCTTTGGACTTAGAAATGCAGGTGCGACCTATCAGAGGTTAGTTAACGTGATGTTCAAAGAGCAACTGGGGGACACGATGGAGGTCTGTATTGATGATATGGTGGTGAAGTCCAAGAAAGCTAAGGATCACCTCCAAGATCTCAAGACCGCATTTGATATCCTCGACAAATATAACATGAAGCTGAATCCTTCAAAGTGCTATTTCGGAGTAAAGGCTGGCAAATTCTTGGGATACATGGTCACCAAGAGGGGGATAAAGGCTAGTCCAGAGCAGATACAAGCTATCATGAACCTGAAATCACCAGCATCAGTCAAGGATGTTCAAAGGCTACTGGCAGGATAGCAGCGCTCAACAGATTCATATCCAGATCCTCAGAAAAGTGTAAAGAATTTTATGATATCCTGAGGAAAAACAAGAAGTTTGAATGGACCAGCAGGCATGAGGAAGCTTTAATGTCCTTGAAAGCTTATCTTTCTTCTACTCCTCTACCAATAAAACCCGAGGAAGGTGAACCTCTATCTCTATATCTAGTTGTATCAAATAATGCAGTAAGTGCAGTTTTAGCCAAGGATCACAAAGGTCAACAACATCCCATTTATTATGTAAGTAAAAATCTTTTGGATGCTGAAACTAGGTATTCTTATCTTGAGATATTAATTTTAGCACTTATTATGACATCTACTAAACTTAGACACTATTTTGAAACTCACCCTATATGTGTTAAAACTAATTACCCTATTAAGTCTGTTTTGAGAAAGCCAGAAATGTCAGGTAGGATGGCAAAATGGGCTGTGAAGCTAAGTGCCTAGGATATAACATATGAACCTAGGACTGCCATCAAATCCCAGGCATTAGCAGACTTTGTGGCTGATTTCACCAGCGAACTTAAAGAAAAGGCAGACTTGGAAGTCAACAACTTAAAGAAACCAAAGATAAGTGGACTCTATACACTAATGGTGCTTCAAATGTTAGAGGAACATGTCTCGGGATCCTGCTGAAATCGCTACAGGGGTACATTATACCTCAATCCATATCCTGCGGATTTCAAGCCACAAATAATGAGACAGAATATGAAGCTTTGATAGCAGGATTACAACTAGGATTCAACATGAAAATCAGGTTTATTCAAGTACATGTTGATTCATTATTATTAACTAATCATTTTAATGGTTTGTATACTGTTATAGGAGAAAAACTAATGAAATATCCAGAGCTAGTAAAAAAACTAGCAAAGTGTTTCGAAATGTTTGATATTTCACAGGTACCCAGAGAAGAGAATGTTGAAGAAGATGCCCTAGCCTATTTAGCTTCATCCTTCAGGATACCGGAAGGTGTCAAGATTCCTATTATACATATCCTAAGCCAAGCAATAGAAGAGCAAGGTGTCAATGAAATATCAGAAGATGATGAAGATATGTGATTCAAAAATCCTGAGGATAATGAAAATTCTTGGATTATCCCGATCAGGAGATATATTCAGGATGGAGTTATCCCCAAGGATAAAAACCCAAGAGCTTTTCGCACAAAGGTAATCCCATATACTATAATGAATGATATATTATAAAGTAAATCTCTTGCAGGACCATATTTTAGGTGCTTGGAGAAGGCAGAGGCTCAAGAAGTTCTTCAGGATATCCATGAAGGAGACTATGGGAATCACACGAGGGGCAAAGCACTATTCTCCAAAATCCTGAGGACATGATAGTTTTGGCCAACGATGAAGAGGGATGCTATGAATTATTCTCAGAAATGCGATGCATGTCAGAGACGTAGCAATATTTTGCACCAGCCAGCAGAACCCTTGTATCCTGTTATATCCCCTTGGCCTTTCATGAAATGGGGAATGTATATTATGGGAAAACTACCAAGAGCTCCAGAAGGAAAAGTCTTTATGCTGGCTATGACAGATTATTTCTTGAAGTGGATTGAAGCGGAAGCTTTTGTTCAAGTCAGAGAGAAAGAAGTTATCTCATTCATCAAGTGCAATATCCTAACAAGATTTGGAATCCCGGCGTAGATAGTGTGTGACAATAGCTCACAAATCATCGACAAGGGAACAACTAACTTTTGTGCCAGTGGGGGAATCAAGATGATCACTTCAACACCTATCCATCCTCAGGCTAATGGACAGACCAAATCAAGCAACAAGATCATTATTAATAACCTGAAGAAAAAGTTGGGGTCTAAGAAAGGGAAGTGGGCCGAGGAACTACCTTTTGTTCTTTGGGCAGATAGGACCACTTCAAAGAATGCTACTGGTCAGACTCCTTTCTCATTAGTATTTGGGGCTGAAGCAGTTATCCCTACAGAGATGGTTATCCCTACAGCTAGAGTCAGTTATCAAAATCCCGAAGATAATACTCAAAGTCTACTTGAAGATCTAGATGCGGTAGAAGAACTAAGGGATTTAGGAAAGATCAGAATGGCATATTATCAGCAGAAGATATCAAATTCCTACAACAAGAATATCAGGGTTCGAAGATTTCAAGAAGGGGATTTGGTTCTCCGAAATGCTTTCCAGAATACTACAAATCCTACAGATGGAAAGCTTGCACCAAAGTGGGAAGGTTCTTACTTGATCGACTCAGAAGCAGGAAATGGGGCATACAGATTGTCTACTTTGGATGGTGACTTGCTACCAAGGGCTTGGAATGCTATACATCTCAAAAAATATTTTATGTAAGACTTCTATCCCGAGTATAACTGTTATATTAAGCAGATAAGGTATGTATTCGAATTTATATTTTTATTCATATTCAATATTATTATTCTTCTATCAAGATACTGGCTTAAGCATCGGAGGGGTGTTAGCAAGGCTAATACCCACTCCTCACTTAGATTTGACTATTTTGTAGCCTAAAGATATGTGGTATTCCCACATGGAATGAAATTGATTTGGGCCTCGCTGCCAGTTAATTTGTGCTTTGTCACAAGTTTATTTGGGCCTTGTCACCAGGTAGGGTATTATTTGATACCTTCTAAGGTTTAAGGGGTTTTCACCTCTTCTTAAGATCGCCTGTAGCGCATGTTTATTCATCCATAGTTCGAGAGGTGGGGCCAGCACATGTAATATAGTAACTTGTTACCTCGCTATCCTCAGCTATTGGTCTGAATCTAGAGTTAATGGTAGACGTACCATCCCTAAGGGCCTTGTCGCCAGTTTATTCTTAAGGTTTAAGGGGTTTTTGCCTCTTCTAAGGGCCTTGTCGCCAGTTTATTCCTAAGGTTTAAGGGGTTCTCGCCTCTTCTAAGGGCCAAAATTTCTGAAGTTATGTTCAGGATAATGTTTGCATGTCTATCAGTATATCCCTAGAATTGGAGGAACATTCTGAAAAGTAATCTTATTACAAGGATGAAATGGTCTATAAATTATCAGTGTTAGTTGCTATATGATTCTGGTATGATTTCCTGTTTGTGAATATTCTAAATTACTTGTCTTATTTGTTAGATGAATTTTATGACTTGGTATTGGTTTATTGAGTTAAATTTAAGCTATTATTAAAGAATTTCATTCCTAATAAACTTATATTTTTCTCTAATGACTGAAACAGGGATAGAATACCAATATAAGTCATAAAAAGTTGTTATACTAATATCATAATGTAGGAAAGGATGATTTAGGTTTCACTCAAAACAGAGCCCATCCACCAGAACCATCAGATTGTTCAAAAACATGAAATTAAAGTTAGTTTGGGCTTTGTCCTGAATCAGGATCCCTTTACCCAAACTATTATCCTAAGCATGTTATATTATCCTTACACAACCAAAATAAGAATTGTTCAAACAACCACTAGAAACACATCAAATCAACCTGAAAACCAGGCTTAAACCTTGTCACCTTCAACCTGATCACCCTCCTTTTTCTCCGCCGCCTCGTTAGCACCTGTCTCCTTCGTCGCCTCTGAAGTACTTGGAACCTCAGCTTCTTCCACCTTCTCAACCCTCAGCATCTTCAGCTTCTTTGCCCAAGCTGTGAAATTCCAGGAATCCATTACGTAGCCCTTTGCCTTCACCTCCTCTGACATCTTGAGCCCTTTCCATTACTCCAGGATACTTGTAGCTGCAGACTTCTTGGCATCTTCAATGACTTCGGTTTTCTCCAGCTTGAAGAAAGCTTTAAGATCCACAATCTCTTTTTCCTTCTTTTTGTGAAGCTTGATCCTTGTGTCAACTACATGTTGGAGTTCTACAATCTTTCCTTCGGCTTCTTTTAGAGCCAATTCAGCATTATCTTAGAGCCTTTGTTGGTAATTCTCAATTCCCTATTATCCTCAGGTTAACATAAATTTTTGCAGGATATTATTTTCAGGATAAATAAAGAAACTTACCGTTCCAAGAAGATTGGCAAGAGCTTGCAATTTCTCTCCAATTTCAGTAGTGGTCATGCCAACGAAGGGCTCAGTCTAGGTTGAAGTGGTGGCCTTCCTTTTCTTCTGGATAGCGCTCTTTTGGCGAGTAGTTGGAATCCTCGGCTTTTGGGAGAGAGTCTTGGAATGCTCCTGCTTCACCACGGTTTTCTCTTCGATGAAGTCGTCCAAGTAGATCAAGCTGAAATAAGATTTTGGTTTAGGAATCTCTGTGTAATAATTTATCAAGTTATTTTCGAGGAAGTGAAATCCTAAAAAAATTATGAACTGCCCAAGATACTTAGCAGAAGACATACTTTTAGGAGATTTTGCAGCAGTCATGCTGGTTTCCCCTACTTCCTCTTCAAACCGAAATTCCCTTTCTTGTGCTGGAATTTTGAACAAAGCCTTAAGCCTTCGATTCCTATCTTTCCTATACCTCACCAAATCCTCAAACACAACTGCAAAAAAGAAGGTGTATTAGTACAAATTATTTGCAAAAAGAAATTCCATCCTAAGGATTTCCTGCACTTATGAACCCATTCAACAGGCAAGTTTACTCTATCGGGAATAGAGTCACGGCGTACAAAAATAATTTCTTCTTCCAATCGTGGTCATTACCAGACACCTTGGGGACCATGTAAAGGCAGGCTGGTTTTGAACTGAAGGAAGTAACGGTGAGATCCGTGTGTACGAAGGTTATATGTTGCGGCTATCTCAGGGATGCCTATGGATAGTTCATGTGTTCTATTCAAGCGATCTATTATAGACAAGAATCTCCACACCATTGGCATGACTTGGGAGTAAGAGAAGCCGGTGATATCAAAAAATTCCTTAATGAGCGGCGAAAATGGATATGAAAGGCCAATCGAAAAAGGGTAATTGAAAAAAAAAAACCCAGGTCTTGGACGAAAAGTCAGCTTTGTCTTTGGGGTCGTATGGTCTGATGATGACCTCAGCGGGTAACAAGCAGGAATCCTTTAGAAACCTAATGTCGAAATCTTTGAAAAGACACTGATCCTCATCAGTAGCAGGGATGTGACCTTGATCGATGAAATCCTTAGAGGTTGAGAAAGAGTAAGGGTTGAGCGATCGAGGGGTTCTTTTTTTCATTGTTGTTCAAATTATACGAAAAGCTTCAGAAAATAAAGAAGATGAGGGAGAGAGAAACTGACCTGGAAATAAAGCGAAGAAGAGAGTATTGTGATTTATAAATTTGGGTATGGGTTAATTATAACCTAGAAGGATGGTTATTGGTTTTCCTCAAATCGCGTTCCGCCCTTTCAAGTCGCAGAAGATATTTTCATTTTTTGAAATTTAAAATTTTTACAACCTGTCACGCGCTAACTGTAAAATTTGGGGGCAATTGTTAGGAGCAGATTTTTTATCCTCAGGATTGAATATGATTTAAGGATTTCGACCTGTCCTTCCAATGCAAGTATTATGAGGATTTTGTTTGACTAATTCAATTGTCCTTTATTATTTTTCTTTGCTTTACAGATAAGATCACGTGTTTAATGTGATCATAAGAACGTGGGTTTGCAACGGCTACTATTGAGGCTTCGTCAACTCAAACGTGGGCAGCAACGGATCATGGGAGACTTAGTCTAGGGTTTATTCCAGATTTCTCGGAATTTTTGTTGTTAATAAAATAGACGGTGATAGTTTTTACCGTCCGGGGGGTTTTTTGTGCCGGAGATCCTCACGATCAAGGGCTTTTTCCCTCGAAATCAAATCATCGTGTTCACTTTGTTTTCATTCAAGAACTCGACCTCACGTACTAATTTGATCAAAAGTTACTTTGTTAATTTTTGACCGAAACACTATTCAACAGCCACAAGGAATTCCAAAGTAGCCAAAGTAGAAAAGCCCGGGGGACCAACCAAGATGACCTTGCCTAAAGAATATGGAGTCACATTTGATGATGAGGATATGAACACCATTCAAGATCCGCATCATGATGGTTTGGTTATAACATTGTACGTTGCTAATTGTTTTGTGCACAAGATCCTAGTAGACAATGCAAGCTTAGTGAATATCATACGGTTGGAAACCCTGAAGAGAATGAACATTCCAGAATCCGAGATTGTAATAAAACCTTCAGTCTTGGTGGGATTCAACGGAGAAGCTAAGAGTACAGTGGGAGATATCAAACTTCTAGTTTATGTTGAAGGAGTAAAATCTATCCATAAGTTTTATGTTATTGGTGCGTTAACCTCTTTCAGTGTTATCTTAGGCTGACCCTAAATCCATGATATGAATGCGGTTCCCTTGACCTATCACCAATGCATCAAGATGCTGACGCCTTGAGGAATCGTGAGGATTCAAGGTGATCAACAAGAAGCTAAAGACTGCTATGCCTCGTTGATGAAACCAATAGCTAAACCCACTCCAACATAGCAATCAAAGAACAAAACACATGATGTCTTGGAAACAACTGAACAAGAGGTCAAAGAAGTACAATTAGATTATCCGGATCCCGACATCAAAGTGTTGATAGAAAGTGGGATTCCTAAAGAAATTGAAGATTAGTGGGTCAAACTCCTCAAAAGCAGAATATCCACCTTTTCATGGAAACACGAGGACATGACATGTATTTTAAAAAATATTATTACTCATAACTTGGGGTTGGATAAAATTTTCGAGCCAATTCAACAAAAGAGAATGAATTTCGCCCCAGAAAGAAATGTCATTATAAAAGAGGAAGTTGATAGGTTGTTGAAAGCTGGAATGATCCGAGATGTCTAGTTTCCAAGATGGTTGGCCAATGTGGTGTGGTACATAAGAAGAATGGCAAGTGGAGAGTTTGTGTAGACTACATATACCTCAACAAAGCTTGTCCCAAAGATCCTTTCCCATTACCACACATAGATTCGATGGTGGATGCAACTGCAAGGCACAAAATGTTAACCTTTATGGATGCTTCTTCGGGATTACGCACATCCATATGGAGTGTGTAACCCGCATGATTCGTATCAATAACAATGACCACTAACAGATCTCAGATCTGTGTTTATACTATTAATACGATTAAGGATCTAGCTCATAATTAACATTGATTCAGTGTTATATATGTATATCTATTATCAATATATTAGTATTGGTGTTTGTATAAGATTAGTGTGAAGCTTGAGAGAGAGTTTGGACAACAATTCGTTAATTAACTCCCAAAAACTCCTTTAAAACGTGAACAGGAGTTCACTATAAATAGAAGGTGATCTGGTTCGCTAACATCCCCTAGCGAACCAGCCTCCCCTTCGTTACATACATTAAATTAGCGAAACACCCCCTATTTCGTTAACATCCCCTAACGAATCAGGAGGGAATACATTAACAGTCTAGTTAGCTAACATCCCCTAGCGAACTAGCCTATAACTTAACGAATTAGCTATTAAATAAACTAATTATTACATTAATTAATAAACAAAAACGTTAACGATAAATACAAAGACTCTAGAACTCTTTGTCTTTAACTTATTTGAAGCGCTTTGACTGCCAGTCTCTGCAACTATGAATTCCATGCTCATGACACACACGAACGACTCGTTGGAATTGAATAGCCAGGTCGTAATCTTCTCGGCGCTCGATCAAAATCTGCTTCCTGTGTAGCACATCATTGTCTGTCTCTGATAAATTAACCAACCACATTGGGTCGATTATCTTAATGAGTTCAGTCTTCAGTCCACTTCCAAGAACAATGTCGGCCTCGCTGGTGTGGTTGTCATAATACCAGCGGTTGAAAGACAGATATATATCTTGAAGCAATGTCTTCAGGGGAACCTGCTTCATAGTCTTGGCGGCTTCACTTTCTAAACAAGTTTCCTCCACCCCGTCCTCGGATCAATCTCATCAATACGTTTTCGTCTTGGGACCTAGGGCTTGAAGAATTTGAAGCCATGATTGACCTTGAACAGTAAGTGTTGGTGAAACCACTCAGCTGTTCGGTAACCCCCACGATTGATAAATGGACGTCTCGCGAGGGTACGAACATCCCACCGCGGCAATGTAAGAACATACATTATCTTCTCGTAATACTGGACACCCTTTTCCCACTTGACTATACATACTTTAAGGTCAGAGTCATAAGCCCATGAAACAATATCACTGTGTACCTTTGAAACAGTCTTGAAGGTAGTCACCTGATTAGCCTTAACCCAAGAAACAGCAGTATCTTTTCTTTCTTGATCTACATAACGATAAGCACTGATAATTTTACCCACTTTATGACGTTTGAACCATCTTTCTACGTCCTCATCAGTCACTTCTTTGAGTGAGGGTAGTGTTCGCTGCACAACCTTTTCCAATTCATCATCAGTCTCTTTAAACACTTCTTCTTGAAATACTGGAGCACCTTGATCAACGTTCATGTGTTGATACAAGTCCGGGTACTCATCAGCAGTCACATCCTCCATTTCAATGTCCTCATTGTCATAAATAAAATCCGTATTCATAAACAAAGGAACCTCATCTAACCCTTCTTCATTCACAACCTAAACATCGGGCTCAGCTTCTAAAGCATTTAGCTGATCATCATTCAGCCCAAGTAGTATAGAAACCTGGTCCCGTGTCAAAGATCTTTCTACAAACTCCCCAACCTCTAACTCATCTCTATTCACCACACTCTTAACCACCCCTGATCCATCAAAAAATATCACTGTGTTAGCTGCAATCATTTCAATTGGCTTCGCAGCTGTTAGATCTTGATAAATAATAATTTGTTTGCTCGAATCATCACCGCCACTAACACCAGCACCAGAGGATGAACCATACGATTGTTTAGGCTCACCTACTGCACCAGATTCGTTAGGATCATCGTCGTCATTCTTGAGATTCTTGAGGGCATATTCTATAAAAGTTAATTCTAAAATCAACTCTTCTTGTTCCTGTAATTTCACCCCCTAAGACTCAACAATCGTACGCAACGATTTAGTCTCCTTCTGACAGAAAGAAATATAACTCATCATTCGTCGTTGATTCTCCATGAGTCGTTCTTGATTTTGACGGTCAACTGCCATTTGATTTTCATATAGATGTAGCAGCATTTCAGTTTGAAGACTTGGCGGCAAGTTGTATACGGACGAGTGAACATGTTGAATAGGTCCTTGAGGCCGAGTAATTCTCATAAATGAGATATCACTAGGTGGAGGTGGAGGAGGAGGAGAAGTAGTTGTTGGCGGAGGAGGAGGTCTCATTGATGTATTAGGAGATACTGTAGACAATGCAGCAGGAGGTCTCGGTATCTCGGTTAACGCCATTTGAGGAATAAGACCGAGCCTCTCGTGTGACACCAACATCGTTGTCAAAGTAGCATCGGAGTGCTAGTAGTTAGCGGCACTGCCGAGCTTTGATGGTTCACCAGTAGCTACAGCTTTACCCTTTCTTTTTCTTTCCAGCTGAGCTTTCATGGTAGTAGCTAGAGCAGCGTCGACTGCATCTTGTTGTTCTTTAAGAGCTCGTTCACCAGCTCCACCATCACCATCATTCCCATCATCATCTCCACCATCATTGTTCCCACCTTCTCCCCCTTCACACTCGGAACCCGAATCATCATGAATCCAGCGTTCATTAGGAGGACATAAATAGTCCGGATTGATTATATGACCAATCATCCGTTTGTCCTGTGGCTTTTCCTTTCTATAAGTTAACATACGATGCACTGTCTCAGCTGTCATATGTTCCATATCAAGAACATCGTTCACCAACGTCCGATCCATCACCAAATTCGGAATCAAATCTTGAATAATTAGCTGTAAAAAATGAAGATACATCAAGAATTTCTTTGACTGAAGAGTTTGCTGAACCTGTTCCTTCAAATGATCAAATACTAACTCTGAATAATTATACGGCTTGTTCAGAATCAAGGCAACAAAGGCCGACTGCAAACTCAGTCTACACTCATCAAAACCACCGCGACGGCCACTCATACAATGAAGTAGAACATGCAACAGATACTTGTATGGTGCACACACCCCAGTCTTATTCAACATGGACTTAAGAATATTTCCATTATAGTGCAAACGGGTGAATATTTCTCTAACTAATGACCTGTCAAATTCACTCGGGTAATCGTCATTATCATCAAATTGAAGTACTCAGCGAATCACAGCAACATCAATTTTAATTGGAGTTTGTTTGATTGTAGCCCTGATGATCTGATTTTCTTCAACATATGCAGTCGTGTTCCAAAATTGTCTGATAATACTTAGATACACCTTTGGTCTAGCAGTGATAGCATAGTATATCTTTGATCGTCGTAAGAAAGTCAACAAATATCCAAATGTTTCCAAATCAGGTACATCTTTATCAACATAAGCACAAATGTTGTGCTTTTTATCAAACGGCAATAAGATCACTTCAGCTTGTTGATCTTGTTGATCCTGTGGAGGTTGTTATGGTGGCGGTTGATTTTGTTGTTCTTGATCAGCCATGTTTTACTGTATAAATAAAATCGAATATGAGAAGAGATATCAACATATATCAACATATCAATAGATGGTGTATATACGTAATCAAAGGATATGTATAATTAATATATTTACGCGTATTAGACGTTTTAAATTCTTTAATTAAATTAATTGAACATCTAGTTAATATAATTAAATTAAAAAATGACATGTCATTCGTTAACTTCTCACTGATTCGTTACAATACTGTAACGAATCATGCGATTCGCTATCAAGTAAATTAACTAACGAACTGGACATAGCGAATTACAATATGATTTTGACGAACTAACATCTAGTTCGTTATATTTTAAGCGAATCAAATTCTGATTCGTGTAATATCTTATTCGTTAATCAAGTTCGTGTAAAATCTTAACGAATGGGACACGAAACAGTCCCAATTCGCTAAGCTTAACGAATGGTCAAATTAGACTTGTTCTTTGACTTCACAAAGTCAAGGTCAAAATTAGGATAGACATAGATAGTCAAAAATATGAATCCAGGGACCATTAGGCCATAACTATCATCGAATCATCATAAAAATGTGCTCATTGTACTCGGAATCACTCTAATACACTAAGATTGATGAGATTGAGACTCAACATCTTGAAATATCAAGGTTAGACGAACCCACTGTAACCACCAATAAGAAGTAATCATAATTAACCCAACAAACAACAATCAAATGATGATTGAAGTCCACCAAGGGTATCGAAATCACATTCCGATCACAATGACATCTAAATCATCAAGTTATTAACATAAACTAAATAGGTTTAAAAACTCGGAAACCCTTAAACCTTTAAAAATCAATAATTTAGCTAACAAATCACAACCATTTTTGACGAAAATTAGATCGCAATAATCGTCTATACCTTAGAAATCCAAATATATCTTAGAAATATCAAAACGTGAAGATTGAAATTTCAGAGAAAATTTTGAATAAGGTTACTTTAAGGTGAAGGAAGAAGGTGAACAGTGGAGAACTGTTCGTTTTTCTTGTCTTTTATAACCTTGCACGCAACCCGAGGTACAGCTGGCACGAAGTAGGCAATTCGTTTGAATTAACGTTAGCGAATTAGCCCATTCGTTAATTAATTCGTTAACCTAGGTTAACGAATCACTTCCTGATTCGTTACATTAAATTAGCGAATCAAGATATGATTCGTGGCATGATTCGTTAAATATGCATAACAAAGAGATGAATCGTTACAGAGTGCAGAAGCGAATTAGGTGAGCGAACCAAAAGTTAGTTCGCTAAAAAAATCACCTAGTTCGTTATCCATAAATAACGAATTAGATTCTAATTAAAAAAAATCTTTTATTTAATTTTAAATTAAGTAAATAAATGAATTAAATAATTAAATAAAATAAAAAAATTAGGCTATCGAGAAACTTTTTATCCCGACAACCAAATACCTTTAAAACGTTTCATTTTTCCGAAACATAACTTAAAAAAATATGTACAAAGAAAAACTAAAATATTTTTGGTATTTTGAAAAAATAAAGAATGTATTTACAAAAGAATATCCGAACAATTTAAAAATAGACAATCTTTTTGTGTTTTCATTAATTTTTTTTTAAAACAGAACATATTTTTGTATTTTTTGTTGAGTTTGAGCAGAGAATCATATTAACCAAATTTCTCTTCCATCACAGTTTTATATTTCAGCGATATTATGACTAGCGATAAGTCGATCATTGGTATTGTTATCCACATAAATCTAATAACACACATTTAAGTATTTTTGTGACATGATTAATTTGTTCAATTAAAGCACAGAATATCAGAAACTATCAGCCTCTAATCTCGGTTTAATCTTAATTTGATTTTTGCCAAATCACCCCAACTTGACTTAAACCATTATATTGTTGATCAAAATTTTTGATACCAATTTTGAAATTTTGAGCAATGCATCAAGTTTCCTTTACTGTGAGTGAGTATGCACGAGTCCATCTGTCGGCTTACATACATTGTATCCCCTGGGGTCCGTTTCTTAATGGTATTAAGACACGCGCAAGGGAGGAACAAATGTATGACTAACAGCGGATTTTGATCAAGTCAGTAATTTGGAAGTTTGTTCTAAGTAGAGCAGTGATCAAGTTTAATGAGTTTGGGTTTGCTCTAGAAAGCGAGTGAATATTCATGCTTATGAATACCCAAATGATTAAACCGCATAAAAATTCACAGTGTCCAGAATCCTAACGCTTGTTATTTGCTTTATTTTATTTTTGGATGATCAAACAAGTATAAGGCTTGAGTATGACTGGTTATTACATTTCTGCCATCCTAACCGAGACTTTTGCTAGAGACTAACACCTCTTTCAATTTGGCATTTTTTTATGTTTATGTCACATACTTTACTCTACTGGGTTGCTTTAAGACCTACCAATGCACCAATGCAATTAAGCACACAGTCTTTTAAGCTTACTTTTTGCTGGATTTGGGGTCAAGATAATCAATGTACTATCATGTTCTCTTTTTGCTTCAAAAACTCAAAATTTCTAGGAGCATAAAATAAATAAAAGATAAATTTAATCGCCCCAGTTAACTTAAGTTTATAAATAAATGGCTAACCATCAATTCACAAGTGAATAATAGGACCAAGACATGCAAGCATGTTTCACAAACTTAAATAACCAACATAATTTTCTGCGAGAAAATAATCAAAAAACGCCTGCAAAAATCTTTTTGGTTTTTCTCTATACAAACTTTAAAAACACAATATTTTTGTCTTTTTCAATTTTCTTATAAACAAAATAAACTTCACAATCTTTTTGAATTTTCGGATTTTTCTGTACAAAAATAAGTCACATTCTTTTTGGTTTTTCAAAATTTTAAAATTTTAAAAGTTTTAAAATTTTTCTGTATCAATATTTTTGAATTTTGAAATATTTTAATGTTTTTGGATTTTATCTATACAAATGAAAAACACACTCTTTTTGTATTTTCTAGATTTTCACCCCCTAAAACCAAAATAAATTTTAAAAGAAAAATATGAAAGAAAATAAAGATAGTCATCCTTGTTTAAGGATATCAGCGAGGGTCTTCAATCCGTTTAAATCTAGCAAAAATTTAAAACGCGTTTTGTCAAACGCTTTAGTAAACAGATCGGCTTTCTGAAAGTCAGTATGTACTTTCTCAAGATCAATTAATTTCTTTTCATAGCAATCCCGTATAAAATGATATCAAATTTCGATATGTTTCGTTTTAGAATGTTGTACGGGATTCTTGGTGATACTAATAGCAGCATAATTATCAATCAGGATAGGAGTAGTAAGAAACTTCAAACCGTAGTCGCGAAGATGTTGTTGTATCCACAAAACCTTGGAACAGCAACACGAGGCTGAAACATACTCAGCTTCGGCGGTTGAAGTGGAGACCGTTGTCTGCTTCTTACACTGCCAGGAAACAAGCCGGTTTCCTAAATATTGACATCCTACACTCGTTGATTTGAAATTGATCTTGCATCCTCCATAATCTGAGTCTGAGTAGGCGGTAAGATCGAAAGTATTATCTTTGGGGTACCATAACCCGATGTCTGGATTTCCCCGTAGATATTGCAAAATACGCTTGACCGCTGCCAGGTGAGTCACTCGGGGACTAGCTTGGTACCTAGCACAAAGACAAACAGCAAACATAATATCAGGGCGAGAAGCCGTTAAATACATTAAAGAACCGATCATGGCACGATAGAGGGTAGGATCAACGGAATCCCCCAGTTCATCCGGTGATAAATTGTGCCCTACTGGAAGAGGAGTAGAAGGGATTTTTCCGGCAGAATTCTTGAATCGGCTCAAGACGTCGTTCACATACTTAGTATGGTGACTAAAAATTCCGTGAGCAGACCGGTGAACCTGCAACCCTAAAAAGAAATTCATCTCTCCCATCGAACTCATCTCGAACTTTGTTTGCATGGACTTCTCAAACTCCTTACACAATGTGTCGTTTGTAGACCCAAAAATAATATCGTCGACATAAATCTGGACTAGGAGAATATCGTCACCAACAGTTTTATGAAATAAAGTGCAGTCGACAGTCCCTCGTTTGAAGCCATTATCAGTCAGATGGTCGGCTAGCGTGCCATACCAAGCTCTCGGGGCTTGATGTAGACCATACAGGGCCTTGTTTAATCGGTAAACACGGTCCGGATAATCAGGATCTTCAAAACCAGGAGGCTGTAAAACAAACACTTCCTCGTGTAATTCACCATTGAGAAAAGCACTTTTAACATCCATTTGATAGACCTTGATATTCTTATAAGCTGCATATGCCAGAAAGATTCGAATCGACTCTAATCTTGCCACTGGCGCATAAACCTCAGTATAATCAATACCCTCTTGCTGATGAAATCCCTGCACCACTAAACGTGCCTTGTTTCTCACAATTACCCCACGGTCATCCTTCTTACACTTATATACCCACTTAGTCGGAATTGCCTTCTTGACTCTAGCAGGTTTATCAATAATATCCCAAACACCTAAACGAGCAAATTGTTGTAGTTCTTCTTGCATAGCTTCTACCCAAGAAGGATCTTGTAAAGCCATGAGGAGTTGTTGGCTCGACTTGAGATAGAAAACAGGAAAACTTAGAAACAGCTGCAATTTCAGATGCGTGTAAGTCAGCATGAACACAGAGAGCATTATTGTCACTTGAAGAGGCGATTTGATGTCGTGTCTGAACCCCTACATCAAGGTCTCCAATAATGTTTTCTTGTGGATGATAATTATGAATCCTGATAGTCGGATTTTCAGAAACAGTAACATTTTCAAATAAGTTAGTATAATGTTCACCCAATTCAGGAGATGAAACATTATTCCCAATTAGTGAAGCATTATCATCAGATGAGGTAGAAGCAGTATCAAAATGAACAGGAGCTTCATTTTCAAGTTCTTCAGTTGGAGCAGCAATTGGAGCTTCAACATCATTTGAACTTGCAAATCGTGGAATTTCCAAATGTTCTTCAAAATACGCCCGAACTACATCTTCATCTGGATGATCAGTTGATGGGGTGAAAGAATTAAATAGGCCATTATAATCAAACATCCATTCGGGACCTTTCCCTTGTGAAGGAGTAGTGTACTTCTGACAATCAACATGGTACCACTCTTCGACACAACCAGACGTAAAATTGAAAACTCGTTTCTTAGGTGACGCATACCCTAAGAAATAACCCTCAATGGCCTTCTCTTCAAATTTACCCGCATCCCTCTTCAGCATAGTACAAGGACACCCAAAAGGTTCCAAATACTTTAAGTTAGGCTTACGATTGTTTAATAATTCATAACTAGTCTTCTTTAGTTGTTTAACCGTCAGAACTTGATTAAGAGTATAGCAAGCCGTATTCACAGCCTCATTCCAGAATTGCACAGGAAGCTTTGAATCAGCGAGTATGGTTCTTGCAGCTTCAATTAAGGTTCTGTTCTTTCTTTCAGCAACACCATTTTGTTGAGGTACATAGGGTGCACTATATTTTCGGTGAATTCCCTTTTGGATACAAAAGAAATCCAATATAGTGTTCTTGAATTCTGTTCCATTATCACTCCAAATTCTCCTCACCTTTTGTTTGTAAAGTGATTCGATTTTCGAGATAAGGTTTTGTACCAAAACAGGCGTTTGATCTTTCGAGCTCATGAATAAAACCCACGAATATCTCGAATAATCATCAGTCACGACAAGACAATACCAGTCTCCAGAAATACTCGCATGATTCACTGGACCAAACAAATCCAGATGAAGTCGTTCAAGAGGAGTATCAATGGATTTCAATAACTTAGAGGGATGTGTCGTCTTCTTCTGCTTGCCCTTTTTGCATGCAACGCAGTGATCGGATAACTTGAAATTCTTTAACGAGACACCCTCAACTAAGTCATTTGCCATTAAATAATTCATCTTTCTGACATATATGTGACCCATTCTATGATGCCATAGAATCGAGTCTTTCTCGGTTGCTTTCGAGACAAAACATGTTTCGATCGATGTATATACCTTAGAACTCATATTTAAGACATAAATATCATTTGATCGTGGTGATCGCATGGCAACCATGTCCTCGGGAATAACATAACCCGGTTTCAAGATAAGACATTCTTTGTCAGTAAATATCGTAGTGTATTTTTTATCACAAATGTGCGATACACTCAATAAGTTATGATCAACTTTGTCGCAATAATTCACTTTCTCAAACGTAATGTGACCATTTGAAACTTCACCCTCTTGTGTGATCATGCCCCCAGAATTCCCAGCAAACGCTACTTAACCCCCTTCAATTTTTCTTACGTTGGTTAATAGGTCGAGATTCCCAGTGATATGATGAGAACATCCGCTATCCATAATCCAGTTTTCACCAGAAATGGTCTTGGATGAACCCTACACACAAACAAAAGTGATTAGTTCAAAAAGGCAGCCCAGGCCTCGGTCTTGGGCACCTTTTGGTTTTCTCTTTGATCATTAACTTGAACAGATTTCAACTGTGGTTTAGCTACTTGTGAATAAGTTACCGACTTCCTAGGCTTTCGTCTTAAATAAGCTACCTGAACAATATTTGAATTCTTGTTCTGACATATGGGTTCAGTTGGAACGAATTTTGGTTTCACTTGACCATGTGTCTCATTAACATGAAGAACCTTCCGAGGATTCACATTAGAGAACAAAATATGAGTATCATCAGCATACGACACAGGTCGTTTCAAAATCTCCTTTACCACCGGAATCGGTTTGGAATGGTCCTTGATAAAAGGATGAAGATTCTGCTGATACTTCTAACTACAATCCCTCACAACGTGACCAAGTTGACCACATAAGAAACAACTTCGCATGTCTACACGATGTTGTTGAGTGGTATTTGGAATGACCCAGAAGTTTGATGATGACTCACATTTTTAGTCATGCTCTTAGCAAACTCATCAGATAATTCAGATTTCTTCATTAAGTAAAAATCTAAATTAGAACAGTTCGAAAAACTTTTTAGTGTATGTGTCCCAGTTGACTTCACAAAGTTAATTTTCTTAGCTTGTTTTAAAAGTTGTTTTGCCTTAGTCAATGGGTCATATTGAACTGATGTTTTTGCTTGAGCATACACACGTTCAAGTTCTTGAATTTTTGAAGTTTCATTGACAAAAACACTCTCAATAAGTTCAGGTTTGATAATACTTATTGGAATATCTTTTTCAGTGAACATCGTATCCATTCCTTTTAACTTAAAAACTCTAACCGATGAAGACTTAGAACTCGGAGGATTAATGAAACGCATTAAGTCCTCATCAGAAATCTTTGGTTTAACTGACTTCTTTACCCTCACTGGTTTGGTTTTCACAGTTTCTTCCTTTTTCACTTGAGATTTGAATGAACCATACACAGCTTCCTCAAACTCTTGAGGTTCGCCAAGAATATGATTAGAACTAGGAATGTTCTTATTCTTGTGTATTATCTCAGTTTCAAACACATCTTCAATAATCACTTTGTCAACATTTTCAACAAAGACCTTTTTACTTTCCACGTGAGGTTTTTGAGGAGCAACTTGGGGTTTGACAATTTCAGGTTTAACCAATTTAGGTTTTTCAGAAATCACATATTCTTTTTGAATCAAATCCTCTTCTTTTCTTGCAAAAGGATTAATTTTATAATCATTATGGAAAGGTGGTGGAATTTCAACAAAACCAATACATTTCTTGGAATCCTTTTGTTTTCCAGATGCCTCAATGATTTCATTCAACAGAAAATATGAATTTCTAAATTTCCCCAATTTGTTCTTCAACTCAAGAACCTCATTCTCAAGCTCAGTTATCTTTGAACGATGTTTCAAAATATCTTGAAACTTTTGGTTATTAATGGTCATTTTCACAGATAATTCGGCTTTGAGATCATGGTTACTTGTCGACAATGCATCAATCTTTTCTCGATATCTCATTTGAGACTCAAGAGATTGTCGATAAGTATCTTTCAGAGAAGCAATTTCTTGTATAAGACTATCATTTTGGTTTTTCAAAGCTTCTAACTTAGATTTGTTAGATTCACAGTCAACACATGATGCTTTAACAAATGAAGTAGCAGAAATAGAATTACTAACCTCGTTAATCTTGGCCATGCAAGCAAACATTGATTCGGAAGGCTTGTCGCAAGAGTCGTCAGAATCAGATCCAGAATCATTATCGGAAGACATCTCACTACCAGTTGCATCTTGACAATCTTTATGTAACCCAAACATAGCCAAATTTGCTTGAACATCATTGCATAGTAACCGTTGTGACCAGTCGGTTCCATCTGCTAACATTGCTTGTGTTGTAGAAGAAGATGGTTTCTTTTCAGCATCACTTCCTCATGGTGTAGAAGCATTTTGACTTTGACCACAAGGACCAGTGTATTCTTTCCTTGGTTTGTCACATTCCTTCGCGAAATGCCCAAATTCTTGACAATTGTAACACTTTACTTTTAATTTGTCAAAACCCAACTTCTTGTTTAAAGCTGGAAGATCTTTTCCAGTTCTTTGCATGAATCTTTTAACTTTACGAACTATCATAGCCATGTTCCATTTTAAATCCATGATTTCTAGATCATCTGGATCTATCTGATCATAGTCCTCATCTGCTAAATCACTTGTGGCAATCTTACTACTCACTAAGTTTTCATATGAAGACATAAAAGCTGTCAGAAAATCAAAGTTTTGCTCAGCTTCCTTCATATTAATACTAGGTGGTGTAGCAAATGGATTTGTATTAGTTGAACTTCCAGAACCACCCGAATTACCAGCAGAGTAGAAACAAACTTTTGGATCATTAACCATAGTTGATTCTTGTTCAATTGCAGCATGAGTAAGAAAAACAGTGATTGGAGAGATCGTTGAACTAAGAGGCATACTTCCACCATAGAAAGCTGGATCTTGATTTTCTTGGAGGATTTTTGACACTTAAGATCGTATTCTCTAGCTTCCATCTTTTGTAGAAATTCAAGTGCCGTCAAATCTTCATTCACAAAATAGTCATTTTCTTTCAAAACCATTAGAAATGTTGAGTAAGAACTTGGAAACACACTTTTAATAGTGTCAATTTTATCCCTTTCAGAAATTTCCATTTTCATCTTGTCCATTTTAGCAATTAAATGACTAAATCTTGTAGTCATCTCTTCAACTGTTTCTCCCTTCAATAGATTAATGTTTCAAAACTGAAACTTGAGCATCACTTTCTTACTCTCAGCAGTGTTTCCGAGGCTTCTCATACGCAGATGTTGAAATAAAGATGCACATCTCTTGATACTACCAACTTGATGAAAGATATTTTCTGGTAATGCCATAGTCAGAGTAGAATAGGCTTTTATCTCGATTTCTAAAGCTCTCTTCTCTTCTTGTGAGTATTGAGAAACAGCTTTAGGAGTATACCCAATAGTATCATCACCAATCATTGGTGCCACATAAACTTCATCAAGACAGTAAGAGAAATCAGGATGAGCAGATCCCAAATGTGCACGAAAACCGAGGTTCCCACTTGGCAAAGTCACTGAACTTCATCAATCTTTGAACAAATCAATCACCAATCGAAAAACAACTGCAGTCTTGAACTCAGTTAAACGCAACTTTTCAAACACGAATTACCACCCGAATTGAAGTAATTTTTCAAGAAACCTTGCAAACGTAGGAAGATACAATCCAAATAATCTCAACTGAAAGTTTTATCTCCCCCTTTTCTTGAAAAATTCGGCAAGGTCTTAAATAATCTTCAAGGTTCACAAACAAACACATTCCTCCTTAAATTACACGAGGTCTCCCCCTCGGCAACTCGAAACGCATAAACAGTCAGCCGAAAAAGATATTACCAAAATTTGAGAGAATAGTACCCAATACATTAGGAACATCCCAGAAAAATTTCGATTAAGAAAATTTTTCCTATTTTCCCCGCCAAAAATTCACCGAAAATTTTTGAAAAATAAATATTATCGCCAAAATTTTCAAGAATGAAAACTCACTTACGAGGAGCATTCAAAAAAAAATTCGCGCAAGAAATTTTTTTTTTTTTTAACGAATTGCCTCTCTAATTCGTTATAGATTAACCACTCCACTTCGTTAACTTAGTTCGTCATCGCCATTCGTTAACTCAGTTCGTTATAAATTATTCACCATTCGTTAACCATTCACTGATTCGTTAAATACTTAACGAATCTGCTCAATTCGTTATAATTTACCATTCTAATTCGTTATAACAATCCTCATTCGTTATAACAGTTACACGAATGGCCTCCCATTCGTTAAGAATTCCAATTCGTCATACACATAACCTTAATTCGTTACCAATACCTTAACGAATGACCTTAACGAAATAACTTAACGAATTGCTTTAATTCGTTATCTTTAACTTAACGAATCAGCTTCACAAATTGCCTTAATTCGTTACATATAACTTAACGAATTAGCTTAACGAATCACTCTAATTCGTTATCATAACCTTAACGAATTACCTTAAAGAATAATCTTAATTCGTTAACTTTTTCATAACGAATTGCTACAGTAATTCGCTAGACTTTCCTAACGAATCAGCTACAGTAATAACGAATCAGGTGGTTGGATCTGAGGTGTTCGCCGGAAAAACGTAATTCGCCGGAAAGTACTGTTACATCACCGGAAAATCATAGATCTGACCGGAATCTGGAATTTTTAAACTACATCAATGGTGAAATCATCAAAACAACATAATTACCCATGAAAATCACCACGGACACTCGGTTTTACACCACGATTCCGAATCCACAATCCAAATACCTTAATGATTACTTATTCATCACCAAATAATCAACCCAAAACCATGCTCTTTCATGGCAAAACCTTCAATACACCATAATTAACCACCAAAATCCACAGAAACATGCGGATTTCAATAATAAACACAAATCCATCATCCAAATAACTTAACACTCACTAAATCATCATAAACCGAATCAAACCATAACCATGCTCTTCCATGGCATATCCTTCAATACACCATAACTTAACACCAAATTATACAGGAAGTTCCCTCTTCCATCCATAAACACGAATTCACACTCAAATCCACCAATAACATACTAATTTACTCCAGATCTGACCAAAACTTGAAGAACACGAAGAACACGAAAAATTCAGATTCATACCTTAATCGAAATATCGAGAGCAGCTCCTGCTCTGATACCAATTGTGTAACCCGTATGATTCGTATCAATAACAATAACCACTAACAGATCTCAGATCTGTGTTTATACTATTAATATGATTAAGGATCTAGCTCATAATTAACATTGATTCAGTGTTATATATGTATATCTATTATCAATATATTAGTATTGGTGTTTGTATAAGATTAGTGTGAAGCTTGAGAGAGTTTGGACAACAATTCGTTAATTAACTCCCAAAAACTCCTTTAAAACGTGAACAGGAGTTCACTATAAATAGAAGGTGATCTGGTTCGCTAACATCCCCTAGCGAACCAGCCTCCCCTTTGTTACATACATTAAATTAGCGAAACACCCCTTGATTCGTTAAAATTGTTGGAATTACGTATGCCCGAGACACATAATTATACTAATGTGGCTAACTGTGTTTGATCCAAGTCGGGTCATACCCAATAACAAGCTAGACGACACCAAATGTATTCTTTTAATGATTTGATCATTTAAATGAATACCGAACACTACGTGTTTAGAAAATTGGTTTTCTAAACAAACACACTTGAGGATTTAAATAAATTATCTGGATAATTTGTTTATATAAATTAATTATTTAATTGGTTAAATAATTACATAAATGTATGTGCATTTTATAAAAATGAGTTTTATAAAATAAGAGATGGAGATATTTAAATGTTAAAACAAAAAAAAAAAAAAAAAAAAAAAAAAAAAAAAAATAACAAAACCGGCCACCCCATGTGGGTGGATGGTTTGTCCATTTATTATTTTGTCCTTTTGTGTTGACATCTCCTTTATACATCTCCAATCACAACACATGCAAAGCATCACTCCTCTCTCCATTTTGAATTCAAGTTTTGAATCAAAAACTCTCTCCTTCCCTCTCCTAAAACTCACGGCCAACCTTGGCATTTTGGGAGAGCTTGGTGAGCTTGTTTTGGTGTTCAAGAATCCTAGCAAATAACTTGGTGTTGTTGCAAAAGGCTTGGGGTATCACTCTCTTGAGGTTTTCTTCTTTGGAGGCTTGCCTTTCATTCATCATCCCCTTCAACAACCTACATCTTCCTATAAGGTATAAGGAGGTACATTTACATTTTGTGAGCATATTGTTCTTGTAATATTGATCCTTGTTCATTGGGTTTTAGTTTTAACATAATGGTATGTTCTTTAACAAGTATTAAGATATAAGCTTCCGTTGCGTTTTCTAGTTAAATATGGTTAACTTGACTTTGATAAACTTGTTTAAAACCCAACAATGGCATCAAGAGCCGGTTACAAGGACTTATGCTCCTTGCATGTTCATAGATTTCGGTTTTTTCATGGGTGAAAAGGGGTCCGAAATTTTGGTGGATTTTACCCCTCATGGTTTTGTAAGATCTTGACATGCATGCAAAGATCTTAGGAAACCATTACTAACATTTGGATGTTGAAAATATCAAAATTGCAAAATTTTGGGGGGGGGGGGGGGGTTGAGCCGTAGCCTCCTTTGGGGGGGGGGCTGCCTTTTTTTTTGATGTATTTAGGCATTGGTTGCTTAGGTTGCATGCTTAGAACATTTGGTATGTTTGGATGTGTCATAACCGAAACCGAGACCTTGGATGTGTTGATTGTTGTTATGTGTATGTTGGTTATATTTATTATTCAATATGGTTGTAATAATTCATATTTTAGGCTTGTGTAATTTATTTATTCATAAGTTGGTATGTAATAAATAGATTAGTTGCATTTTCTTTGTTTTAGAAAAATATGTATTAGGATACATTTTGTAAAAATTGAAGATGCAAGAATTGGTGGATTTGGGCCTTGGACCAAATTTTGGGCTTGTTGGGCCTCACCGGCCCATCATGGGATTCAAGCCCATTAAGCCCATAAATTTCACTCTTGGGCCCAAGAAGACTTTTGGAAGTTTGGAGCCCATTTACAAGCCCAACAAGAACACAAACAACTTGGAAAGGATACTTGAAGCATTTGGATGCAAGGTCAAGTGGGAGTCAACATTCCATCCTTGTGTCATGTTTTGTCCCTTAGGTGAGACTTATGACCTATACTTGTTTCGGCTAACAAGTATGGTCAAACTTAGCGGTTCTCGGTTATGACTATATTTTGCATGTATGCTTGGTTGTTTGTTTTACTTTATGTAATGTGTGGTTGATAGATATTAGGATATCCAAACCGTCACATAGGAACGACAACTAGCATAAAACGGGTTCTAATATATATTTGGTAATATCGCGTCAATTAGTTAATAAAATGGGTTTATTAAAACTAAGCGATTACTCACATATAATAAAATTGGTTTTATTATAACTAGAACCTTGAAAATTGGTTTTCAAAATCGCCATATTACTAAATGCATGTTAGGATATGGCATAATGTTTTTCAAACTAGAATATTGGAAAACTTAAAAATCCCTTTTTCATAATTACCAAGGAAACAAGTCTAACACCATCCTTTTGTAAGACACTTAACGTATTAGGAAACTTTAAATGGGATAAAGGTCACCTAACCATTTTAGAGCAAACTAATATACTTAAGGTAATATTAACATAATTGTGGGATAAAGGTCACCTAACCACTTGTATGTTAATCTTACATGTTTATACAAGTAGGACGACTTGAATTGGAAACCATGTGATAAAGGTCACCTAAGCATGGGGTCCAATGGTGTTGATGGGATAAACATGCCAACACGAAATAAGGATTTCGAATGGTCCCATACCTCTAGAAGTTGCAAAGGGTTGCAATTGTCAAGGTTGACTACCTTGTTAAATCAAATAACGGGATAAAGGTCACCTAACCAAAATTTGATTTATCGTTGGATTCTAGAATTTAATTATTATTTTAAAATTTGGAATAAAAGGGTATTAATAATTAAATTGTTTATAATACTAAAATAAAACTTTGTTAAATTTTGTAGATGGCCGCTAACAATGCAAACACCTCTACCCATAACACCCGTAACCTATCCTTAAGAACCATCCTTGAAAAGGATCGTCTAAACCATAATAACTTTATGGATTGGTATCGCAACTTGAGAATAGTTCTCAAGCAAGAAGAGATATCATATGTCTTAGACGATCCCATTCCCGACGAGCCTAACGTGGAAGATGAGGAGGCTTATTACGATTGGGTTAAGTACACCAAAGATTCGGTGCAAGCCTCTTGCCTCATGTTGGGAACTATGATTCCCGAAATCCAAAAGGATTTCGAGCATCATGGGGCATACGACATGATAACTCAATTGAAGGAAATGTTCCTTCAACAAGCTAGAGCGGAACGTTTCGAAACGGTTCGAGCGTTTCATGCATGTCGTATGGAGGAAACCCAAAGCGTCTCATCTTATGTCCTAAAGATGAAAAGCTACATTGAAAAGCTTCGTAGGTTGAATTGTCCCGTCTCTAATGAGTTGGCTACGGATTTGATCCTCAACTCTTTGACCAAAAGGTTTGAAACCTTTGTCATGAACTATAACATGAACGGGTGGGACAAAAGCATTGGTGAGCTTCACGCAATGCTAAGAACGGCCGAAGCGGGAATGGGTAAAAGGGTTTTACCCGTTCTAACAATCAATGAAGGCAAAAGGGGACATAACTCCAACCCCAAAGCAAGTGTTGCTAAGGGCAAGGGCCACGTCCAAGGAAAGGGAAAGAGGAAAGCCATCACGCCCTACAAACCGAAGGAAAAGAAGCAAAAGGTTGCGACGCAAGATCCATGCTTTGAGTGTGGAGAGATAGGTCATTGGAAAAGAAATTGTCCGACCTATCTCAAAGCGTTAAAAGATAAGAGGGATGCGGAGCAAACCTCAGGTATTATCTTTACTATATATGTTGAACTAAATGTTATTTCTTCAAATACATGGGTACTTGATACCGGATGTGGAACTCACATTTGCAATTTGTTGCAGGGGTTCAAAAGAAGTAAGCAACTCAACAAAGGGGACATTAGTCTCTTTATGGGCAATGGAGCAAGAGTTGAAGTCCAAGCTCAAGGAGACTACATGTTAAAGCTTCCAAGTGGTTTGGAAGTAATTTTGAAAAATGTTTTGTATGCTCCTAAGTTAAGGAGAAACATTATTTCCGTGTCCCTTTTAAAACAATGTGGCTTTGATCTTAAGTTTATTGATTATGATATTCATGTTTTGATGAATGGCATATTTTATTTTAAAGCTATACCCATGAATGGTATATATGAAATAGATCAAAGTGGTATGTCACATAGTAGTTCAATGTATAATGTCAACACCAAGAAACTCAAGAAGGACTTGGGTGATCCCTATCTTTGGCATTGTCGCCTTGGACATATAAGCAAGAATCGCATGCAAACTCTTCGCAAGAGTGGTATTCTAGAAACCAATGAGTTTGATTCATTTGATGTATGTGAATCTTGTTTACAAGGCAAAATGACAAAGCAACCCTTTAATAAAACTTTTGAAAGGTCAAAAGAATTATTGGGTATCATACATTCGGATGTATGTGGTCCTTTTAGACCAATGACTAGGAATGGTGAAAGATACTTCATTACCTTTATTGACGATTATAGTCGATATGGTTATGTGTACTTAATGAAACACAAAGATGAAGCTTTTGAAATGTTCAAAGACTTCAAAGCTGAAGTAGAAAGACAACTCAAAACCACAATCAAAGTACTTCGTAGTGATAGAGGAGGTGAATACCTAAGTAGTGTTTTTCAAGATCATCTTAAGAGTTGTGGAATTATTTCACAACTTACTCCACCTGGAACACCACAACATAATGGTGTGTCTGAAAGGAGAAATCGTACCCTATTAGATATGGTTCGATCGATGATGGCTAGAAGCACTTTACCTCTATCATTTTGGGGCTATGCTTTACTTTCCGCTGTTCGCATATTGAATATGGCTCCAACCAAGAAAGTGGAGAAGACACCTTTTGAAGTATGGCATGGAAAGGCTCCATCGCTATCATTCTTAAAAGTTTGGGGTTGTGAAGCTTATGTAAAGCAATACACCCCAAACAAATTAGAAGTCCGATCCACTAAGTGTATCTTTATAGGTTATCCTAAAGATGATTTAGGATATTACTTTTACGATCCTAGTGAGCAAAATGTTATTATTGCTCGAAAGGGTAAGTTCTTGGAAACTAAGTTCCTTGAGGAAGGAACTAATAGTAGAACAGTGAAATTTGATGAGGATCAAGAATCACAAGATGATACACAATTGGTTGATACTAGCACTCAACAAGAGGTTGTTGAAAGTGATCAAGTGGTTGATCAAAACACACAAAACGTTCGCAGATCTGGTAGAATTAGCAATCCACCTGAAAAATATGGATTTTTTGTAGAAGGTTGCTACGTGGTAGATTCGGATGAACCAACCACATACCGTGATGCAATGTCCAAGAATGATTGTGACAAATGGCTTGAAGCCATGAACGTTGAGATGCAATCCATGTATGACAACCAAGTTTGGGAATTGGTTGAACCACCACTCAACTCCAAAGCTGTTGGAAGTAAGTGGGTTTTCAAAAGAAAAACGGATATGCATGGAAACTTGGATACTTATAAAGCAAGACTTGTAGCTAAAGGTTTCACTCAAACTCAAGGGGTTGATTATGATGAAACTTTTTCGCCTGTGGCAATGCTAAAGTCTATTAGGATATTATTTGCCATAGCCGCACATTATGATTATGAAATTTGGCAAATGGATGTCAAGACCGCTTTCCTAAATGGATATCTTGAGGAAGATGTCTATATGGTTCAGCCTGAGGGTTTTGTCGATCCGAAACATCCTAAAAAGGTATGCAAGTTAAAGAAATCAATCTATGGATTGAAACAAGCATCTAGAACTTGGAATCATCGTTTTGATGAAGAAATCAAAAATTTTGGGTTCATCAAGAACGCTGATGAGGCTTGTGTGTATAAAAAGGCTAGTGGGAGTATAATTACCTTCTTAGTATTGTATGTCGATGACATTCTACTATTTGGAAATGACATTCCAACCATGGAAAGCGTTAAGGCTTGGCTTGGAAGTAGATTTTCCATCAAGGATCTTGGTGAAGCTGCCTATATTTTGGGAATAAAGATCTATAGGGATAGGTCAAGGCGCTTGATAGGTTTGAACCAAAGTACATACATTGATAAAATCTTGAAAAGGTTCAAGATGGAAAACTCCAAGAAAGGTTTTGTACCTATTCAAAGAGGGACCATATTGAGTTCAGCTCAATGTCCAAGCTCAAAGGGTGAGCAAGACATGATGAAACAAATCCCATATGCTTCTGCTATAGGATCCATCATGTATGCGATGATATGTACTAGACCGGATGTGTCATGCGCTTTGAGCATGACAAGCAGATACCAACAGAATCCAGGAGACAGTCATTGGATGGCTGTTAAGAACATATTGAAATACCTTAGGAGGACTAAGGATATGTTTCTGATATATGGATCTGGTGAGGAGGAACTCGCTATAAAAGGTTACACGGATGCGAGCTTCCAAACTGATCGAGATGATTCTCGATCACAGTCTGGGTATGTGTTCACTCTTAATGGAGGAGCTGTCTCTTGGAAGAGCTCAAAACAGGAAGTGGTAGCATTGTCCACTACAGAATCAGAATACATCGCCGCTTCATTAGCAGCTCAGGAAGCTGCATGGTTGAAGAAATTCATTACTGATCTAGGGGTGGTCTCTTCCATTCAAGACCCCCTAGAAATCTTTTGTGACAACGAGGGTGCGATTGCACAAATCAAGGAACCTCGTTCACACCAAAAGACAAGGCACATAGAGCGGAGATTCAACTACATAAGGGATGAAGTTGAAAAGGGAAAGATATGTATTCGCAAAGTTGGAACTGATCAAAATCTTGCGGATCCATTCACGAAGCTCCTAGAAAGACCGAAACATGAGCGTCATGCGAGTGGCTTAGGACTTCGATATTCTAGTAATTGGATTTGATCTATTTTGTATTTACGTTTAAAAGACTTTTGTAATTTAACTTTTATATGATTATGGAATCTTGAGTTAAATTCTAATTTTGCATGTTTAATCCATGAATAAGTTATCTTATTCTAAAAGTCCGTAGTCGATCACATTTGTGGGAACAAATATGAAGCAAGACTATTATGAACTAGGATTGGTGGATATTCATAAGGAATGAATATGGAGCATAGGTTTGCTGCCAAGGTTCATAGATATTTGTGGGATACAAATATTGGACTGACCCGCTCTCAATATTACTACATGGAGTCGATTGACTTGATCATTAGTAATTTTGAGTAAAGGAGAATTTCATATTATCCTTAGACCTGAGATGTATATTGGGTCTTGATTTTCACCAAGTATTACACTTTGACTCTCCCCTTCGCTATTCGTAAAAGATGGTACATAAGGATGAGCTCAGGTGGAGTATAAAGTGATAGTGAGAGGCGTATACAGTCAAGACGGAATTTGTTCCTCTTATGTGTTGAGAGTTTAGATGTCTAAGGCCTGATAAAGTTGAATTGTAAAGAGAATGATCACCTATGTCTCTTAGATTCAACATGACATCTAGTAACAAAGGGATATAATGATAGATTCACCTAAATCATATCAAGTAAGGGACTTGAAGGGATGATGTTATTGAATGGCACTTCGTCAAACACATTAGGGGTGGTGAACTGTTGTTAGGCGGTATTCACCACTTGCATTAATTTTCTATGTATCTCGTGCAAGTGGGAGATTGTTGGAATTACGTATGCCCGAGACACATAATTATACTAATGTGGCTAACTGTGTTTGATCCAAGTCGGGTCATACCCAATAACAAGCTAGACGACACCAAATGTATTCTTTTAATGATTTGATCATTTAAATGAATACCGAACACTACGTGTTTAGAAAATTGGTTTTCTAAACAAACACACTTGAGGATTTAAATAAATTATCTGGATAATTTGTTTATATAAATTAATTATTTAATTGGTTAAATAATTACATAAATGTATGTGCATTTTATAAAAATGAGTTTTATAAAATAAGAGATGGAGATATTTAAATGTTAAAACAAAAAAAAAAAAAAAAAAAAAAAAAAAAAAAAATAACAAAACCGGCCACCCCATGTGGGTGGATGGTTTGTCCATTTATTATTTTGTCCTTTTGTGTTGACATCTCCTTTATACATCTCCAATCACAACACATGCAAAGCATCACTCCTCTCTCCATTTTGAATTCAAGTTTTGAATCAAAAACTCTCTCCTTCCCTCTCCTAAAACTCACGGCCAACCTTGGCATTTTGGGAGAGCTTGGTGAGCTTGTTTTGGTGTTCAAGAATCCTAGCAAATAACTTGGTGTTGTTGCAAAAGGCTTGGGGTATCACTCTCTTGAGGTTTTCTTCTTTGGAGGCTTGCCTTTCATTCATCATCCCCTTCAACAACCTACATCTTCCTATAAGGTATAAGGAGGTACATTTACATTTTGTGAGCATATTGTTCTTGTAATATTGATCCTTGTTCATTGGGTTTTAGTTTTAACATAATGGTATGTTCTTTAACAAGTATTAAGATATAAGCTTCCGTTGCGTTTTCTAGTTAAATATGGTTAACTTGACTTTGATAAACTTGTTTAAAACCCAACAAAAATCCCCTAACGAATCAGGAGGGAATACATTAACAGTCTAGTTCGCTAACATCCCCTAGCGAACTAGCCTATAACTTAACGAATTAGCTATTAAATAAACTAATTATTACATTAATTAATAAACAAAAACGTTAACGATAAATACAAAGAATCAAGACGCAAAACCGTGCACTAACATGGAGCCCTCATATCAAGAAGACACGACATTCACGACTCCAATGTGTATAAATTGTTATACTACAATGCCTTTTGGTTTGAAAAATGTGGGTGCCAACTATCAAAGATTGGTCAACATGATGTTAAAAGAGCAACTGGGGGACACCATGGAGGTCGTTATCAATGATATGGTGGTGAAATCAATAAAATTTGAGGATCACCTCCGGGATCTTCAAGAAGCATTCGATATTATTAACAAGTATAATATGAAGCTGAACCAGTCCAAGTACCACTTTGGAGTGTGGGAAGGCAAGTTTTTAGGATGCATGGTTACCAAAATGAGGATAGAAGCAAGTCCATAGTAGATCAAAGCGATCGAGAACCTAAAAGAACCTGTCAGTGTGAAAGATATTTAGAGATTAACCGGCATGGTCGCTGCCCTGAATAAGTTTATCTATAGATCCTCAGAAAGGTGCAAAGACTTCTATGAGATCCTGAAAAAGAACAAGAAGTTTGAATGGGGACAAAATCATGAGAAGGAACTGGAAGACTTAAAACAATATTTTTCATCAACACCTTTACTCATGAAACCTGAAGATGACGAGCCATTATTCCTCTATTTGGCGATATCCCGAGCCAATAAGTGTTGTACTAGTCAAGGATCATGAAGGGCAACATCATCCTATATGCTATGTAAGTAAATGTCTTCTTGATGCTGAAACCAAGTATTCTCATTTAGAAAAGTTGATTCTAGCTTTAGTTATGGCATCTACCAAGTTAAGGCATTAGTATGAGACACATAGTATTTTTTAAAACTAATTATCCTATTAAAAAAAGTTTTGAGAAAACCTGAAATGTTTGGTAGGATGGCTAAGTGGTCTGTTAATTTGAGTGTGTATGATTTAGTCTATGAGCCTAAGACAAAAATTAAATCTCAAGATTTAGCCGACTTTGTGGCTGAGTTTAGTAGTGATATCCAGCTGGAAGCTAACTAGGAAGTTTAACAACTAGACTAGGATAAGGGTAAGTGGATATTATTAACTGAGGCCCTCAAATTTCAGGGGGCAGGCTTAGGAATCATCCTGACATCACACCGGGGGACATAATATCCCAGGCAATCAGAAGTGATTTCCAAGCTACCAATAATGAAGCTGAATATGAAGCTTTAATTGGTGGCCTTCACTTATCTAAGGATTTAGAATTAATATTATTCATGTATTTTTGGATTCCATGTTGCTTTCTATCTACTTTAGTGGCTCTTGTGCTGTTATAAGTGAATAACTAACCGAATATCTTCGAATAGTTAATAATATGGCAGCGAAATTCAGTTATTTTATTATTGAATAGGTACCCGGGGATGAAAAGGCTGAAGTAGATGCTTTGGAAAATCTTGGATCAGCCTTCTGGATCCTGATGAAAATAAAATTTCCAATCATTCATATTCTGAATCAAGCCATAGATATACCTTCAATTATAAAAAGGAAGTAATAAGAGAAGCTGATGAGAGAGATCCCCATGTCAATGAAGTAACGGCTTATGAAGATATTGCCGATCAGGATCCTCAAGCTAGTCAGGAAATCTGGGTACAACCTATCAAGAATTATTTGCAACACAACGAGATCCCTAAGGATGAGAATCCTAAAGCCTTTCGTATGAAAATATCCAGTTTCATTATTTTAAACGATAATCTCTATAAGTAATACAAGAAGTGTTAAAAGATATCCATGAAGGCGACTGTGGAAATCACACTAGGGGGTCGATCATTGTTCTCCAAAATCCTTAGGGCTGGTTACTATTGGCCAACCATGAGGAAGGATGCAATGGTCTATGCTCTAAAGTGTGAATCCTGTCAAAGTCATAGCAACATTCTTCATCAACCACCTGAATCTATCCATCCGATCGTATCTCCTTGGCCCTTCATGAAGTGAGGAATAGATATTGTGGGCAAACTACCAAAGGCTCCAGGAGGAAAGGTTTTCATGGTATCAATGACATACTACTTTTCCAAATGGATTGAAGCAGAATCATTTGCCCAAGTTAGAGAATAAGAAATGATATCCTTCATCAAGAGAAATATCCTGACGCGTTTTGGAATCCCGACCGAGATCATCTACGACAACGGGTCTCAATTCATTGGTAAAAGAACTACCGACTTTTGTGTTCCATTATGGATAAAAATGGTGACTTCCACACCACTACACCCTCAATCCAATGGAAAAGCGGAATATTCAAATAAGACCATCGTCAAAAAATTGAAGAAGAAGCTAGGGACAAAGAAAGGAAAGTGGGCTGAAGAGCTACCATTTCTATTATGGATATTTCAAACTACTTCAAAGAATGCAACAGGGAAAACTTCTTTTGAAGAAGAAGCTAGGGACAAAGAAAGGAAAGTGATCCCTACTGTAGGATCTTGCCTCCAGTATCCTGAAACCAACAATTCGTATCTTGCCATAGATGAACTCAAAGACTCTGCAAGGATTTGTATGGAGGCATACCAACAAAGAATCGCCTAGTCCTACAATAAGAACGTCAGGGTCAGAAGGTTTCAAGTGGAAGATCTAGTACTAAGGAAGGCATTTCAGGATACAACGGATACCAAGGATTGAAAATTAGCACCCAAATGGGAAGGACGGTACAAGATCAAGGTTGAGGCAGGAAATATAGCATATCAGCTATCTGCTATGGATGACAGGATCCTGCCAAGATCCTGGAATGCTGTCTGCCATAAACTTTATTTCACGTAAGTTAAAATTTTATTTCTTTCTTGGTATTGTATGTATTCTGAATTTACTATTTCAGTTATTTATTTTCTTTTATATTACTTTTTGAATCTCATTACTGACTTAAGCATTGGAGAGATGTAATCCGAGCTAACACTCACCCTCACAAAGGTTCAAGTGTTTTGCATAATCGGGATCCCGAATAAGAAGCGAATGCATTCCTAGGGGTTCGGCCACCTCACTAAGTTTGGGGTATAAATTCCTTCAAAGGTTTAAAGGTGTTCGCCGTTCTATGAATTGGGTTTGAACACCTCGCCCGGAGCGCACGTTTTCCACATGTAATTTATGATGGCGGGACCGGTTCATCTTAATGATGGCTGGAAATTTCGTTGTTGCTGGTTATATGGTGGATCCTCAAGTATATTATCAATGGAATAACATGAACATGTTATACAACCTTGGCTTGTCCCAAGTATTTACATAAGGTTTTGGCATTTTCATGTCACTCATGATTAGCTTGTCCCAAGTGTTTACATAAGGTTTTGGCATTTTCCTGTCACTCACGATTGGGTTATCCCAAGTATTTAACACCAACGTGTTAACTTAGTTCAAAAGTTATTTTCGGAATTTTCCTCAGTATCTTTATAATCAATAGCTATTTAGGGATTTTCCACATGATCATTACAATCAAAATCATTTTTGGGAATTTTCCCAGGATCTTTATAATCAAAATCATTATTTTGGGAATTTCCCAAGGATCTTTATGATCAAACAAACTTTGGGATTTCCCCAGGATACTTAGGATCACCTAACCATCTAAGTTATTATCTTAACATGTCTTACAGGATCTCAAAGTTCAACCCAAGATAAAATTCTAACGATCGATTGGAACCTTAGAGATTCCTAGTGTCTATGAATTCAAACCTCATCCTACCCTTACCAGGTTTGATTACTTATTTACATTCCCAAGGATGTGGTGAAAATTATTTCCAAGCTTTTGTTTTGATCCAATTAAAGTCTAAGAAAGTTTTTTCATCAATATCTTTTTGACATAAAACGAAATAGATATAAGTAAGGCTAAATATTATCATCATATTAAGCAAAAGGATATTCCTGAATTCGTTCTGGAACCCATGATCCCTCCATCAGGAAAAACTAAAGGTTTTCTTAACAAACTAGGAATGGCAGACTTCATCCTGAAACTCAAGATCCCTCCACCTTAAACCATTCATTGTTTTACGCACATAAAAAATAAACTAGTCAAAAGATCACCACACAACAGGAAAAGTAAATTGTTTATTTACAACCAGGCCTATCAAAGTTTCACAACTTATTTAACTCTTTGTCGATATATGGTATGTATTCCTATTCAGTTACTATTATTTGTACGCTTCTAACCTTATTGAGATTTTAGTTTTAACAAAATTCAATTACCTAATTCATTTCATTCATATAATCCATTTTTCAAAGTAACACATTTATTTCATAAGTTAGTTTCTTGTCAAGGATTTGATTAACGTTTGAATTTTGATCATAAACCTATCTTTACATAAAAACTTTTAAAGTATCTGGTATCCTAATACGATACTTAAACCTGCTTCCGAAACATACCAAACCTTTGGTACTTGAAAATTCATTTTACAAATTGTTTTCAAACAAACCAACAAATACTAGAAAATGTTTTTCAATCCAAATGTACAAGGAACTGCAGCTTCTTGGTGACTTAAACATACCACATCCATTCGAAGAGATTCACCTGCAACTTGGAACAGAGTAAAGAAACACGTGGCTTCAAAACAAGACGAAGTCAGAGCTGGCTTAAGGGTTCCAGAATAGGGGCCTCAAGATGGAATGTTCCATCAACAAACAACGATTTGAAAATTTAATAGCTATGAATTGTGATAATAGATGACAAATTTTGGGGATAGTTGTTGTGAGTCAATTTTATGACTTGGATTCCTGATACTAATGGCTATTTTGATCTTGACATGGTGGATACGCCGCTGGTACATTCTATATATAAGTGTCCCTGTCATATTTCCCATTTGTGGTGTCATTCGGACATTCAAAGATCGACGTTATTTCTTTATTTAAATATGTATATATAAAAATGTTAAAACATTTAACAACTATGTGTACTAGTTTTCTTTTAAAAATTTTATTTTTATTTTTATTTTGGGACGAAATTTTTAAAACTTGTGAATCGTGGAGCATTCGTTAAATTTCAAACTAGAAAACCCGGCTCTTTTTTAATTTTCGACGTGATTCGGTTAATTATACATATACTCATATGTTACATATTTCGTATGTAATAGTTTTTCTTTCCTAAATATTGTTTAATAATATTAATAATTACTAATATATATATATATATATATATATATATATATATATATATATATATATATATATATAAATATATATATATATATATATAAGTTATAATACGCATGATTTTTCTTTATTCAAATATCACATAAATAACATTATTAATGCATAACCAAAGTACATATTTTTAATCTAGTAATGTCACATTTATTTTTTTACCTAAAGTTACATATTTTTAAAAGATGAAAAATATCTTCCTACACCATATAAATTTTGGTCAATCCTCCTTCCCCGAAGCACTCTCCTAATCGATTTTATCATTATAATATTCTTAAGAGTAACCTCCTTATTTTAGAATAAATAATAACTCACTCTCACCCATTTCACTCTTACACCACCCTTTGACAAGTTCAGGAGATTATTTTTCCATTTCAAAGGTAAGATATTAATTATTCAAGTTTTCTTCATCTTATTTATATTTATTTTAATTCTTGTTCATACTAGTTAATCAAATGGCCACATGATCATAACACAATCATGTCTATGAATCCACAAATCCATACACCATGGTCTATAGGGTGGATGAGACAAAGAACACAAGGAGATGATCGATTACACGATGGTCACACTTAAAACGTTCTTAGATCTTTATTTTTCAGTTTTGAATCGTTAATTTTTATTCAACGGACCCAAGGATTTTTGATGATATATGCTGATAAATGTTATACAATCATATCTAAAAGTCCATAATTTTATTTAATCAAAATCTTTTTCGAAATTGTTAAAACATTGCTTCAAGCAATATTTCAGTTTCAAGCAATATTTCAACTTCAACATTAGATATAGCCGTCAAAGAAATAGGCATATCTTGTTCATAAAAAACTGAAAAAGTGCAATACTAAATTCCGTGATATACTTCATTGAAATACGGTCTTAAAAACTATTTTTACGCATTATAAACAGTGCGCAGATTTGTACCCTCTTTTTTACATGGCTGTTTTGGCCTATTTAGGTTACGAATTAGTAAAACATTTCTAAATGAAAGTTCTTCAAAACATTCTAACTTAGTAGACTGGAAAGTCTTGATTTATAATAAAAAAAAAATTATATTTTAAATACCTTAAACAATACAGAACAATTTCTTGTCAAAAAACCGATTTTTTATTTCATCTTCCTTTCCGATATTTTCCTTGTTTTTATATTATTATTTATTCATTTAATTTAGTACTCTTTATACTTACAATCTCGTTAGCTAGTCCTTAATTTTTTATCTTTGTTATTCCTTATAGTTTCGTGAGATTCGATCGCTTCGTTTTGTTAACTCGCTTCCGGTTATTATTTCAAGTTGTCTTCAATATTAAAGGTGAGTTTCTCAAACCACTTTTTACTCGTTTACTACTTTTAGGGGTACCATATATATCCTATCCAAATTACAGTTTCGTTTAATAATTATTTACAAGCTACAATTCACCACATGGACTTGTGTGTTTACTTGTTACTTGCTCAAAGAATACGTGCATGGATTACTTCATGTTAGTATGATCATACGTCCCCCTTTGCGCTCAAGACATTTGTTGTTATGAGTAGAAAAGTGCCTCATTATCCGAGTACGTTGGTGCACAATCCCAACTGAAAAGGTCCTTACTTGCGCTTATCTGAGTGCGTTGGTGCACAATCCCAACTGGCGAGGACTTTACTTGCTCATTTAAATTTGTTCATGGAATTGTATGATTTTTATGTACTTATATCAAACTTGTGTGAACTCACCAACTATTCATTTAGTTGACTTTATTTTATAGATATGTTACATGTACAATTATTAGAGGTTGAAACGGAGAAGACACTCGAACTTAGGTTATATTGATAAATGGACAAGTTCTTAATTGTTCTTGTATTTTTCTTGTATTTCTTGTTACAAACTGGTGTAATTGATGTTTAAATTAATTAATGATAATATTGTCACTTAATAGTGTTGTCACATGTGTTTTGAGCAATCTATACGTCACACTCAAGAGTTTCCGCTTTAGCCCGGGTGTTAAAGATTGGTATCAGAGCCAGGTTATAAGATAGGACATTAGACGTATTGTTCTAGTTAGTCATAGCTTATTTTTATTTATTTAGGGTTACATGGTTAGAAATTATGTGTTCCCTATTTGATTTTTCAATTCACATTATTTTGTTATATTGATCTGTTTATGCCTTATGTACACAATATTGTTATATTTTTTCTCATGTACACAAACATCACACACAAGTCCAAGGCTTTTGCCTAAAACAAAGATTTTCAAACATATTTTTTTCAACAATCAATTTTTTTTTGTATTCCGATATTTTTTCTTCTTAAAGGTGATTCTATATGGCGGGTATGCAGTAAATGGAAGGGGATCATGCTTATTTTCTGAACTCTTGACACCAAGGTTATTGAAATCTAAGGATAAGCAATGCACATAAATCCCAATCAGACGCGGGACCTAGTTGCTTACCTAGAGAGTTCGGAAAGGGCATGAAACCTATTAGGCCAAAGCATACTAACTTCAACGCCATATGAATCACAACTTTAAGCTTTCAAACGTGATTATGTCCTCTTTGTGAATAGGTATATGGTTACACTCCTAAGGATGTCATACAATTCATGGTGGTTCATGCGACGTGTGACTCCGACCCTCAATGTTTTACCATGTGTTTTAACTGGAAGTCTCCCAAGTCGTGGTGATACACGAATACCCAACTTTCGGTTTGATTCAATTACACATTTTGATTTTGTGTTATAATACGAGAATAGTCGAGTTTCAAATTGATTATTTTCTTTAAATATGCATTTATTTTTACAATTTAAAATTGAAACTTCGAAAAGTCATGGTGATACATGAATTGTCGAGTTTAACTTGATTATTTTCTTTATATATATATATATATATATATATATTCATTTATTATTACGATTTAAAATTGAAACTTCGAAAAGTCATGGTGATACATGAATGGTCAAGTTTCAGTTCGATTATGTTATTATTATATTCATTTACTATTAAGGTGTAAAATTTTGATTCGATTTTATTACTTATGCTAAATTTGATATATAATTACCATGTTGCTGTTCAAAAATTTGTGAGATTTTCTTTTATGGAAATGAACATTTCAATTTCGATTTCGAATTTTGTTTCATGCAATTTTTTTTCTTTACTTGTTTTCTTTAAAGATTATATAGATTTATTTTGATGTTTCTTTCGGTTGTTAAACGAATTTCATTTTTACGTCTCATGTCACGCAAATCATTCACATTTCGCAGCATATCTTCTTGTTTTCGTCAACGTCGCCCTCAAAACTCAACTCGCAAAGTGACAACTCATATTTTAGCACTATTGGCCACTGTGATCCCAACCATGAACCAAAGCCCACCAAACCCATGCTAACCATGACAGTAGGTCCAATAACTATGGTTGAACCGATCCAATACCCAACACAACTCTTGTACACCTAAACATACCCCAAAATAAATCTTGGCACGTGGACACACCCTTTGTATAACATGTGCAAATCCCACCACTCCAATACCATACAAATGTGATAATTTCAGCCACCATCTCTTACCAAAAACCTACACATATTCAACATCATCTATTCCCACAACCTGTTACCCAACCATTAATCCCAACTATATGCCTTATGCTCTTACTTCAAGCACGCTATCAGTGCAGTGACCCGAGTACCCCCACAATACTCAAAAAGGCTTAACTTGTTTCCGCTATGAAACATCTTAACCGCATCCTCTGACCACTTGGAACTCACTCGTTGTAACATCTTGTTTTCGATAATATTGATAAAGGAAATTTCGTTTGTTATTAACGTGTCGTGTATTAGTTTAGCTAAGTAAACTATAAGAGGGTGGGCTTGGACTTTAAAAGATGGAATAAGAGATGGAATGGGCCTTAGGTCCATGGTCTTAAGGGAGTATAAATACCCCTTAAACCCTAAACCTTTTCATTTTTATCCATCTATACACCATAGCCTACACCTTGAAAACACACACAAACACCTTCTATATCCTGAGCCAAGATCCGAAGGTGAAAACCCGAGCTTGTTGGTGCTAGAATGTTGTGACGAACCAAACCAACATCAATACTAGATCGTGTACATAGATCGACTCGATTAAGGTATGTTTATAACAAGAACTTTTTCATTTAGGTTCGGATCCGTTTAGGAATCATAGATCTGTTTGAGTATGGTAAAGACAAATTCAACCCAACAAATCTCACTGAAATTCGTTAACATATGATGGGTTAATCGATTGATTAAAGAATAAGGTTTGAATTGTTGGACTCGGTCTGCCCAAGAGACATATTAAATTGATGTGGCTAGTACGTTATGATCCAAGTCGGGTCATACCCAATAACAAGCTAGACAAACACCGATAATATTCGTTCATATATGATGTGATCATAACAAATGAATATTAACACTTGAGTTATTTGGAAAGGGGTTTCTAAATAAAATGTACTTGTGTAATAAACAAATCATATAGATGATTTATGTTTTATGAAAGAACATTACATAGTGTTATTTAAGTTGGTTAAATAACAATATGTGAATAATAATAACCAAGCATGTCTCTTAACATATAATAGGTTTTATAAGTTATAAGTTATAAACTTATAAAAGTATATATGTATGGATATATATATATATATATGTTTAAAGTTTTATAAAAGAAAAAGATAATAACTCTTTCAAATGTAATATTATTATATGTTTGAGTGGAGACATGCAATGGTTATTATTGGTGGAAAGAAAGATGCCTTTAAATAAAACCAAGTCTTTCTCTTTCATTCTTTCATAACACACATAATTTCCAAGTAAACATTTCTCTCTTCCTCTCTTAGGTATTTTCATCCAACATAAGAAAAGAAGAAGAAAATTTCAAGTGCAAATCCTAGCTAGAAGTGGTGTGTTGTTGAAGCTTGGGGTATGCTAGCTTGAGGAGCTTCCATATTCAAGTTCTTACCTTTCAATCATCATCTCTTTCACCCGGTTTTGTCATATTAAAAGGTAGTAGTAACATGCATGAACTTATAGTGACATGCATGTATTTGATAGTGTGTAATTCGTATTTGGATCCGGGTTTGGGTTTTGCATGTTTAAAATTGGTTTTATACATATCATATTAACAAGATTTAAATCTTTTATATCCGCTGCGTTTTTGGTAAAATAGGGATTTTATCACTTTGATAATCTTGTTAAAACTCAACATGAATGATGACCAAACGCACTGTGTAAACACGATGTATGAATGATTGGATGGTTAGGGTTTATAGGTGCTGAGATTGCGTGTCCATTGATACCATTGTCGTGTTATTGCATCAAGATTTGAGGCTTAATCGTGAATGTGGTTTTGATTGTTCTTGGCAATTTTCACTTTTACATATGAGTCAAAGATTTGGATAAAATCTGATGGTCATTCGCTACTCATCCATTCTTTATGATTAAGATAACGAATCAGGTCATTCGTTATAATGAATGAAGGAAGATTTCATAACGAATCAGACCATATAACGAATGAAGGAAGATTTCATAACGAAACAGACCATATAACAAATGAATGAGGCTTTCATAGCAAATCAAACCATTCATTATAACGAATGAAGTCATTCGTCATAACGAATGGGATAACGAATGAGGCTTAATCAGAGGCAATTCGCTATAACGAATGAGTTAGAGAATAAAATAATAATTTAAGATTTATAAGATTGGACCCTACTAGGGGCTGCCGCCCCTAGAACCTCGCTGCCCAGGGGCGCTGCCCCGGACCCTAGTTCATTGAGGGTTACAATTAAACTAAAAACACGATATGGGTAGTGATAGTTAATCTTGCTGTTATTTGACATTGATGTTTTATGGGGAATTTTTATTTGTTAAAAGTAGTTTCAAATTGATGTTTTACGTTGTTTTGACTCCAAGAACTCAAACTATTTTGATATTTCGATATTAAAGTTTCATTTATCAATTTTATGCCAATGCGTTTTCAAATTACTTGTTGATATTTTGTTAGCACAATGCTGCATTTATTGCCATCTTACCCAGTTATTTAAAACTAATTACTGTGATGGTCATGACTTTGATGTTTTATCCGTGTTGTTATTGATAATCTAAGTTCTCCTGATCTCCATAGTATTATTTCAAGAATCAAAAGTCTTATTCATCGATCTTATTATTCTTGAACCTCAGTGTTTACATTCATAATGGTATTACTGAGTTCGAAAGTTTTATTTATTTATTTTTGTTATTTTGAACCCAAATAGCTCATTTATCAGATCCGTGAGTCTGAATTATAAAGTTTTTGCACATTAAAGAGCTCTCTTCCATAGTCTTGCAAAACCACACAATATGGCAAACCATGTGGACCATGCGACGAACCAAGTAATTATCAAAGTCCTCGCATGGAAATCATAGTAAGAACAGTTGTGTGCAATAACTCGAAACTTGGAATGATTTTAGAAAAATGGGACAAATGCAATATGATAAGGGCAAGGTGGATACGATGCTGGTACATCCTATATATAAGTGTCCTTGCCATATTTCCCATTTTTGGTGTCTTTCGGACATTCAAAGATCGACGTTATTTCTTTTATTTAAATATGTATATATAAAAATGTTAAAACGTTTAACAACTATGTGTACTAGTTGTTTTCTTTTAAAAATTGTACTTTTATTTTAATTTCGGAACGAAATTTCTAAAACTTGTGAATCCTATAAAATTCGTTAATTTTCAAACATGAAAACCCGGCTCATTTTAAATTTTTGATGTGATTCGGTTAATTATACCTATACTCATATGTTACATATTTCGTATCTAATAGTTTTTCTTTCCTAAAGTTATTTAATAATATTAATAATTACTAATATATATATATATATATATATATTTAAATTACAACACTCATGATTTTTCTTTATTCAAATATCACATAAATAACATTATTGATACATAACCAAAGTACATCTTTTTAATCTAGTTATGTCACATTTATTTTTTACCTAAACTTACATATTTTTGAATGATGAAAAATATCTTCCTACACCATATAAATTTTGGTCAATCCTCCTTCCCCAAAGCACTCTCCTAATCAATTTTACTATTAAAATATTCTTAATAGTAAACTCTTTGTTTTAGTACAAATAAGAACTCACTCTCACCCATTTCATTCTTTACACCACTCTTTGAAAAGTTCAGGAGATTATTTTTCCATTTCATAGGTAGGATTTTGATTATTCAAGTTTTTTTTCATCTTATTTCTATTTATTTTAATTCTTGTTCATAGTAGTTAATCAAATGGTCACATGACCATAACACAATCATGTCTACGAATCCACATAATCCATACACTATGGTGTATAGGGTGGATGAGACAAAGAACATAAGGAGATGATCGATTACACGAAGTCACACTTGAAACGTTCTTACATCTTTATTTTTCTGTTTTGAATCGTTATTTTACATTCAAAGGACCCAAGGATTTTTGATGATATATGCTCATAAATTTTATACAATCATATCTAAAAAAAATTCCATAATTTTATTTCATCAAAATCTTTTTCGAAATCGTTAAAACATTGCTTCTAGCAATATTTCAGTTTCGACATTAGATATAGCCGTCAAAGAAATAGGCATATCTTGTTCATAAAAAAATGAAAAGGTGAAATATCAAATTCCTTGATATACTTAATTGAAATACGGTCTTAAAAATTATTTTTATACATTTTAATTCACTCGTATGAGTTCGCAATCAATATTTTATAAACAGTGCGCATATTCATACCCTCTGATTTACATGGCTGTTTTGGCCTATTTAGGTTATGAATTTGTAAAAGACTTCTAAATGAAATTTGGTCAAAACATTCTAATCTAGTTGATTGGAAAGTCTTGATTTATAATCAACTTGTTTTATATTTTAAATACCTTAAACAATACAGAACAATTTCCTGTCCAAAAACCGATTTTATATTTCATCTTCCTTATTGATTTTTTCCTTGTTTTTATCTTATTATTTATTCATTTAATTTAGTATTCTTTAAACTTTGCAATTCCGTTAGCTAGTCCTTAATTTTGTATCTTTGTTATTCCTTATAGTTTCATGAGATTCGATCGCTTCAGTTTGTTAACTCGCTTTTGGTTATTATTTCAAGTTGTCTTCAATATTAAAGGCGAGTTTCTCACACCCCCTTTTTACTCTTTTACTACTTTTCGGGGTAGCATATATATCCTATCAAAATTACAATTTCGTTTAACTATTATTTACAAGCTACAATTCGCTACATGGACTTGTGTGTTTACTTGTTTCTTGCTCAAAGATTACATGCATGGATTACTTCAAGTTAGTATGATCATACGCCCCCCTTTGCGCTCAAGACATTTGTTGTTATGAGTGGAAAAGTGCCTTATTATCCGAGTACGTTGGTGCACAATTCCAACAGAAAAGGACCTTACTTGCGCTTATCTGAGTGCGTTAGTGAACAATCCCAACTGGAAAGGACTTTACTTGCTCATTTACATTTGTTCATGGAATTGTATGATTTTTGTGTACTTATATCAAACTTGTGTGAACTCACCAACTATTCATTTAGTTGACTTTATTTTATATATATGTTACAGGTACAAATTATTAGAGGATGAAACAGAGAAGACACTAGAGCTTAGGTTATATTGATAAATGGACAAGTTGTTAATTGTTCTTGTATTTTTCTTGTATTTCTGGTTACAAACTTGTGTACTTGATGTTTAAATTAATTAATGATAATATTGTCACTTAATAGTGTCACATGTGTTTTGGGCAATTTGTACGTCACACTCATTAATAACCGAAGGAAAACGTGTGGAATGGGTTCATAACGGCTAGGAGTAATGACCAAGCTAAAGTCCTATTAATCAAGGGGATCCTCGGTGGAAGTTACCTATATTTATATTGTTTTGATTAATTTCTTGCAGGCTACTCTATGTGAGTTGTTATAAAACGGCTAATTGACTAAGTATACCTAAAGTCGAGAGTTAAAGTCAATAAACACGTGAAGAAAGTGTGCAGCAAGGCCCTAACGCTCACAAGGCTAGGGATTTTCCTGATCTATAACATAGTTTGTTATTTCTTTTTCCTATATAAGGAGGCATTGTTGATCAATAGAAAACAATTCTCACACACTCAAAATACTCTCTGTAACTATTAGCTACGATCAACACTTGCTCTCGAGCTGTAACCAATTTTCCATTATCAATAAATTGAGGTAGATGATAGTTTTCCCATCCCGATGTTTTTATATGAAGATCCTTACCGGGATCCTAGGTTTTTCCTCGATATATCGCTGTGTTCACATTTACTTTTACCGAATTTGTCTACTATATTATTGAAGAACACACTATCTTACTGAACGAAATTGTTCAATTATTGCTTCGGTGAATTTTGACGAAAACAATACACACACACACAAGCTTTTAGCCGACGTGTTTATTAAGTTTTCTAATATTACTTTAAATATATAATTTTTTATATTAATTTAATTAATTGTGTGATTTAATGTTTTTAGATTGCATGGTCTATGGTTAGTGTATGGGTTTAAAAAAAAAATATTTCTAAGGATTTTGTTTTTGTTGTTTTTGTTATACTTATTTGGGCATATTTGGACTTGGTTGTAAGTTTGAATGTCATTTTGGCTACAAGTTATTGCTTCGATCGAGATGGGTTATAACTATTGTTGGGGTGAAGTTTAATTTCAAGTATACGTAATGGCCTAGTGTTTGTTTTTTTGTTGGTTGTAGTATATTTACAAATTTTTCAATGTTTCAGATCAGACCTAAAAACCACAAATTTTTTTAAATGTTTCACATAACAACTAAAACAAAACCAACGTTGCTTATACTTTGGTTTTAAAGTAACAATTCAAAAAAGTGAAAACTTCTTAGTTAGGCAAACCACGAACACTTTGGCCCTACTAAACTCGGCCTAATGAAGAAAACTATGAAAGCAACCTGCTTAGCATAATCACAAATAGTTTCTTTCCCAGTAGCCATTCCAACCAAACTAATGCATTTCCTCAAAGGTGGCAGTCATGCACCATGAACATGATCAATGCAAAAACAATTAGATTTTTAAAATGCAAGTGAATTCAAATCAGTTTAGAAATAGAGTAAAGCAACATGAACATATGCAAGAGCTTATGGCATAGTGAGAGAGCTAAATATCATATTTAACTCAGTCAAATGTTTAATTTTCAATGTTGCTTAAAAACTTCAAATCCCTCGAGAGTATGTAACAAAAAAATAAGTCAACCGAGATAGCTAAGTATCATATTTACCATCAAGAAAATTCAGATTTAGGCTATCAACACTCACCATGATATAAGTCAACTAAATATATCTACACTTCAATTATGCGAAAAATGAAAAATGAATATTCAATATGTCCTGACGAACATCGACACCACTCAAATCACAACAAAAAGTTTGTTGTATATTAACCTAAAATGAAACTGTTCACATGTATTCAAAATAAGATAATCAAAATACCATAAATTCATAAACACCAACAACCTTTTAATATTTTCAGAAAAACATAACATGAAGTTTTATTATGATAACGAATATCACGAAAATTATATTCGTAATCAAATACAGACTATTTAGTTCTAGAGAAGATACTCTATATTATTGTTACAACATTCTATCATTACAAACCATTTGCCAACAACAAGGTCATAGTATTAAAAATAAAATATGAACTTGCAAAAAACAAAAAAAACAAAGAAAAAATTACAAATTTTGTCCTTTTGAATTACATAAATTATGGAATGGGTCCTTTATTGAAAATAGTTTTACTCGTTGTCCTTTAATTTGGATTTTCGCCACGGTTTTTGTCCTTTAAGCTAACCTCCGTTAAGTTATCCCGTTAAGTTATTTTTTTGAATAAAATGTGATGGGTATAATTGTCTTTTCACCCTGTCCCTTCTCTTTCATCATCCTTTTAACCTATTAAAACAGAACAAACATAACATTTTGCAAATTTCATGATATCTAAATTAGGGCTTCACTATTGCGGGTTGTGTGAAGAACAATTGATGATGAAGCTTTGTAAGTGTGGCAAGCAAGCTGTTTTAATAACATCTTGGACGGAAAGGAATCCCGGTCGACGTTTTTATGGTTGTCCTGACAAGGTAATCTAAATCTGATGTAATAATTACCAAGAAACATACCATTTTCATATGTTTAATGTTTGTATTTCAGTCACCAAGATGCCCGTTCCTCGGTTGGTTTGACCCTCCGATGTGTGAAAGGGGAAGGATCATCATACCTGGTTTGTTGAGGTCCAAGAACGAGATGGAAGAATCCCTAAAACAAGCTGAAGCTAAAGCTAACAGATTCAAGGAGTATCTTATACTCACATGGATTGGTGTTTTTACAATGTTAATTGCATTCAAGATGTATTAGCTTTTTAGTTCAATTGTGTGTAGGTAATGTAATGTTAAGGGCAAATACAATGTATGCCTTGTACTTCATTTGGGGTAGGTAATATGTTAGGCTTATAATGCATTTTTTGTTGAATGAAAATGTATTAGCCTTGTTGTTCAAGTGACAATTATCTCTGATTATTATCTATTTACCAATGTACATGTTATATATCTCTTTTACCAATCTATTTACCAATTGTGTTGTATGTTATAAAAAGCCAGCCAAGACAACCAAGACAAAGACATACAACACAAGACAAAGACATACACACAAACATAACACTAATTACCATAATGCATTTTCATAAACAAAGTAGCTACTTGTCTTAGCATTACAAAAACCCAAAATAGCTAAAAATCCAATCATAAGTTCAAGACTTGAAACAAACACAAAGTCTTTTAAACAACAAAAGAACAAAGTTTAAGCATAGAAAACAGTCCTACTTTGTATTCTTGTTTGCTTTCTTGGTAGTCTTTTTGGTGGCCTTCTTGGTTGGTTTTTTGGTTGACTTCTTGGTATCAACTTTGGCAGTGCAAGACCTGACATTGTGACCCTTTTTCCCACACTTTGAACATCCATATTGACCCTTTTTCTTTTTCTTACTTGGGCCTCCTTCTTCTATTTCCACAGCAGATCTTTGTCTTGACTTTTTTTGTCTCCCAATGGGTTTATGGTACTTGGGTGGTGCTATGATTGTAGGCACTTGTGACTTTACCCACAAAGATATACCATTCAATGGATATACCTTGTGCTTGTAGACAGCTTTCCACCTTTCCATTCCATAAATTTCATTCACAAATGTTTCTGGTATGCCAAAATTTCTGTCATGTTTTCTCTTGACCCAAATGCTTGCTACAACATGCTTTGCATGGTATCCCAGTTACTTCCCAAATCCTACAAGTACAAGACTTATCTCTCATGTTCACAACACATTGATCACCATGTGGTCCAGACACTTGATAATGCTCCTCACCATTCCAACTGACAATGTACCTATAATTTACCTTGGCTAAACAATAATTTTGCGTAAGGACTATTACAATAAAGGTTAAAAGGACTTAGACCAAACCTGGAAGCATCCTTTTTATCCTTCTCAAATATTGTGGTAGCATATGGTGTTAGTATACCTTCACATTTATCAATAACTTTCAAAACATTTACAATCCTCCTCATAAGATATTCCCTTATGTATTCTAACATAGATATGATTGGTTTATCTCTTGCTTCCAACAACTTTGCATTAAAAACTTCACACATGTTATTTAGCAACACATCACTTAGTGCCCTACCTATATAAGACAATAACATATGTTTAAGACTCTATTTAACAACATATTACTGTTTAAGACATGTTTATCAAGTTTAGGACATATAAGAAAATGTTAGCAGTAAAATGAGATAATGACCAATGTTCTGGTCTAATATTAGATAGCCATATTTGTGCATCAATGTTGATCTCTTTCAAAGCATGCATTTCCTTCTCAAATTGAACTGGAGTTGTACATCTAGCCATCTTATAGAAAGCTTCCTTGTATATTTTACCCTTGAATTGTTGTTTCATGTTTTCTTGGATGTGTCTGGCACAGAATCTATGTTCAGCAAATGGGAATAACCTTTCCACAGCAGGGAGGAGGCCCTATAAAACATTGATGTTATCCTTGACCATAAACACAACAAGCAATTTAAAAATACACAAAGATAAAAAATAAAACTAACCTTTTGTCTGTCACTAATAAAGGTGAAATATGAGTTGCTATCCAGGTCCATGTCAACAGCAAGATATTGTAGAAACCATGTCCATGAGTCATTGTTCTCTGCTCCTACAATTGCATATGAGACAGGATATATGCAATTGTTTGGATCTAGCCCAACTGCAGTGAGCAACTGACCCGGGTGTGGACCTTTGATGAAAGCCCCATCCAGTCCAAGTAAGTTTCTCCCTATTTCTTTGAATCCTTGTTTCAAATATCCCAAACAGACATATATTCTGTTGAATATTCTTGTGTTTGATGTGGGATCTGTGCAAGGCTGAACTTCAATTGTAACAATTGTACCTGGGTTTTTATGCTTCAACTCCTCCACATAATCCCTAAGCATATGATATTGGGAAGTATAATCTCCATGGATCTTCTCTACAGCTATGTTCTTTGCCCTATATGCTTTCATCTCAGAAATATTAACCTCAAACCTCCTTTGGAACTGCTCTTTAATAGCTCTTGGTTGGATCTTTGGATTCTCTTGTAGTTGGTCAAGTAGTTGGTTAGAAAGGAAAGTTGATGTGCAGGCATAAATTTCCCTTGTTTGAAGACATTTATGTTCAGTTTGAAGAGTTACTATTTCCCAAGATCCATGCTCATTGTTCTTTGACAGCTGAACTACCCAAGGGCATTTATGAAGATCTGGGTCCTTTTTAATTCCCCTACCACCAACATGTTTCTCATTTGGCCCTTTATCTTGATTGCACTTGCTAGATTCCCCCTTATTTTTACCACCACCTTTACTTTGGGACCCATCCATACTTTCTCCTTTACACACTGCCCTAACCCTAACAAGATCATCTTTTACAATCCTAATTTGTCTTCTACTCTCAACAGCATGTGCCGTTATCATTTTTTTAACTTCTTCTTTAGTGCCAAACAGTTCACCTTTATAGAATAAAGAATCTTTTTGGTTACCAACTTCATTAAATAATTCATTATTTATGGGTTCATCATTCATTACCATCTCATCTAATGCATTCATAGCCACTTGCTTATCAACATCTACCTCAGTGTGCAATCTAAAATCTCTCATGTCTACATCAATATCTACCATCTCACTTTCATCTTCATAACTATCATCCCCACTATCCTCACTATCATCTCCACTATCCTCACTATCATCCCCACTATCCTCACTAGAATAATCAACATCCTCACTATCATCTCTACTATCCTCCTTTTCACCCTGATCAACATCAACCCCAACATTATTAACATTAACCCCAACATCAGTAACATTACCCTCATCTACATTAACCACAACATCATTAACATTACCCTCATCTACATTAACCACAACATCATTAACATTACCCTCATCTACATTCACCCCAACATCAGTAACATTACCCTCATCTACATTAACCCAACATCATTAACATTACCATTATCTACATTATACCCAACTCCACCATCAATGTCAACAAAGAAAGGGTCAAAATTAGGATCATTTAACATAGCTACTATTTATGGTTGATCGCCACTGCTTTGTCCAGTTTCATTAGTAATTTCATGCCAATTCAAACATAATCTTCTCTTACTTGCATTAGCCAAATCAATAGCCATTAACTCTTCATCTGTCACCTCTTCAATCCTAACCTTAGATGGTGAGCAAAAGTATGTATGGACAGAGGTACTGTCATGTTCAACATAGACATTCATCACTCTGTTACCTTCTCCAACATATTTACTAAACCCCCTCACATCTTCATCACTTCCCAAAGCTCTAAGACCAAAATCTAAATCAGTATTTGGAACTTGATAGTGGTAGTACCTAACTCCTTTCATGTTGTATTCTAGTTGTTTCTGTATTCCATCCAGTTCGTGAACAGAGAATTTGTCTATGTCGAGCAAATCAATAAAATCTGATAAAGGCCTTTCATAGGAACGACCTGGGAATTTTGAAAATTTGCCACCATAATGCAACTTAACAGAAAAAAGATGAGGTTTACCAAGTGCATTTGAAAAAATTTCAACAGTCAATCGATTGAGAAAAGATTTAAACTATTTGTGTGAGTGTCCTTTATAATCAATTGAAAAAAGATTTAAACTTACCGTAAAATGCGTCCACCTCTTCTTGTGAGGTACCTTCTTTGATGTAGAATCGAGGAGGCGCTTCGTCGTAGTCGTCCATTGCTTCAGATCACACTGAATCGCCGGGAAATATTGGGGATTAGGGTTTGTTTATCAATCACCGGGAAATATTTGTGTGTGTGTGAAGTTCAACAGGCTAAAAGTTAAAAGGATGATGAAAGAGAAGGGACATGGTGAAAAGATAATTATACCCATCACATTTTATTCAAAAAAATAACTTAACGGGATAACTTAACGGAGGTTAGCTTAAAGGACAAAAACCGTGGCAAAAATCCAAATAAAGGACAACGAGTGAAACTATTTTCAATAAAGGACCCATTCCATAATTTATGTAATTCAAAAGGACAAAATTTATAATTTTTTCAAAAACAAAAAACAAAAACCCCTTGGTCCAACTTTGCGATAATGCTATAAGGGGAACACTACCCGTCTAAGATACTACAAATTGACCTATAAATGAGCATAAACTGCTTATATATATATATATATAGGGTGAGGTTATTCTAAAAAGTTAATAGTGTCTAAAAAGTGTAGGAAGAAATCTAGAGCGTTGGATCTTAGCAATCAATGGTTAAGATGGAAAGTTAAGATAATTGAAGGTGTGTTTTATTTTAAAGGTCAAGAAAGATGTGTTAAAGGGCATAATCGTCTCATGTGCTTTATTATATATGGAAATATTTATTAAAGCTTTAATTATCATATTTTTATCCAATATTAAAAATCTAATACAAAGAACATCCATGAACTACATTATGAACACCAATAATTAACACAATAACATGAATACACACTATATAGAAACCTTACTAAATTACTAAAAATCTCATAACGTAAAACACACTAGCTGAATTACCAGAAAAACACACTAGCTAAATTACCAGAGAAAACACACTGAAAACACTTAAAAAATATATTAAAACCTCAAAATTGATTGAAAATGTATAAAAAAACACTATATTAAAAACACATAACTATGTGTTGGAAGTAGACCCAATCTCCATATACTAAAAAGTAAGGTATGTCTGATGTGTTATATTGTATATGGAAATTACCAATCTACAATTAATTATTAAGATTTTTTTTACATGGGTAAAATAAAAAAATTCAAAATCTTTGTAGGTTTATTGTATTAGTTTTTGCAGGTTCCAAGAATATATCAAAACTTTTATAGTTGTTATATAACTCACAAATGAGATGAACAATAACACAATACAATGAACAATAACACACCTAAAATTCAATTTAAACAAAAATAATCCACAATAATGGAACGTGAAACACACATAGATGTGTTTTATCGAATAACACTACATTGAACACGCATTTATAAAATTTTAAAACCCTAATTCAATATTCAGAAAACATGTTTCAGCTTTATCATATAACATTCCTAAAAAACTGGATGCAAATCCTTGCAGGTCAACCATAAACCAAATCTGCACTTCACCTCCGATGATCGATGGCGGCTATGAAGTTTCCCAACGATGGCAACATCTTTAGACACGTTGTTTCTTGGAACGATCTTCACATCGTATGAACTCGTACAAACAACTATCTTTATCTCAATGCTATGGCTTGATATTGTTTCTTCATAAGTTGTAAATTTCAAATATGTAAAAATACAATATATTTATTTCATGTAAATTGATGGCATAATATACCTTTTAGGGAAAAAAATATATTCCATAATATATAATCAAATCAAAACACACTATCGATATATTAAAATGACAATTCTTAATTATAAGTGTTTGATTTTTATCATATTTCTCAAAAAAAAAAAAAATTACCGGACTTGCTTTGAGATGTAGCGTCCTAGTTCCATGATAAGATGTGTGAAGATTAATATAGATAGAAAGATGATAATATAAATATATTGAGGAGTGAAGAAAGACCGATAATTGCTTCTCAATCCCAATCACACTCAACCCATTTTAGAAATATATTAATCATAAATGTAAAATGGATTCATAGGAGGATGAAGATGCTTTGCTTTCCGTGATTCAAATATTCATAGATCTAGAAAATTATGAGAAAAATATTGTGTAATTGATTATGATGGAATTCAATCATAAACAGATCTGTAGAAAAAAAAAACCAGGGATGATAATTAAATTGATGATAACAATCCATAATTAAAAGATTTCAATGTTTACGATATTTCCCTTGTATGTTATATTGCATCCAACGGTTCAGGTCCCTTCTTACACTTTCTAGGAAAAAAAGTCTGTTTATTATAACCTTGCTCTCTCTCTCTCTCTCTCTATATATATATATATATATATATACATATATATATATATATATTGGAATAGTAGGCTTCATTTGTTTAGAAATAGGTAAAATTGCTAAGCACGAGAAGGCGTGATTTGAGAATCAACACACTTTCATTTATTTTGCTTTTCATACATTTGGTTCTCTTGCCTCCGATGCTGCTACATTTCTAAAATGGGTTCAGCGGGTCGTGCACAGTAACTTAACAAAGCCGAAGAACGATAACTTTGGTTTTAGTATGATTGATTTTGCTATTCAAAAGGGGGTGACGGTGCAGCTTGTTACCCGCCTCTCTATTGTAATTAGATCTTTTTATTTGTTTTATATGAAATTTTTTTACATTGGATTAGACATTCAATTGGGCCAACTCGAAACAATTTTTATTCAGGAAATGGTAAATTCATGATTGAAGTTTTATGTGACATCAACTTATAGAAGAATGACTTAAACTAGATTAGCCTAATTGGTTTGGTTATCTTTTAATACTAAACAACGCAAAGATCAAAAGATATACAGACAAGTCAGAATGAGAAGGAAAAAAGTGCTACTTACAGTTGACCAAGTTAAACCTTTTCAGCCTAACCAAAAGAGACGACCAATTTTTGTAAATACAAATTATTGTCAAGAAAAGAGGAAAATACCATATAAGATATTGCCACTTATGTCGGTGCTTGGAGAAAGGCATGTATATTATATTATCATAGGTTAAAGTTAATTAATTATACCTTATTATTATTAGTTAGGTAATTGTTAATGGACCAAATTACCTTTTCTTACTAATCAAGGGTTTCCCCTTGGGCGTATATAAATATTTGGAGAGACTAATTAACATCATTGAACATAATCCTAAACCTCACCTAATATTTTCATGACTCTCTCTCCATATATTATTCGGTTTCTCAAGAACCCTAATCCCCATCATTAATATGCATCCTAAAGGGGAACCCGACCAAGCTGACTATCATGTCGTCTGGATCGTTCTCATCAGTCGTGGCTTCTCTCTCTGCTGTGACAGGTATGTCTTGTTATAGGTTTATCATAATATTCATGTTTTCCATTACATACATGAAGAACTGATCAACATGTGGTATCAAGCGATGTTGATTAATCAGTTCTTCATGTTTTCCATTAACTCAGGATTTAAACCGGAGATATAGACTAAAACCTGATAAGACCTAACAATTTTCGGCTTTCATTAATTCATTTTATTAATTTATTTTTAATTAAAATCCGAAAATAAACAAACCCTAAATTCTTTTTTTCGTTTTTTAAACTCGTATATGATATAAACTTACGATTTTCAAAATCTGATAAATTAATGATCATCGTGTTCATGACAGTTTTTCGAAAATCCAATATAATCTGGTTCAAGATCTAGATTGTTATAATGTTTTACTAAATTTTTTATTAAGATTTAGACCAAGATATTTCGAATTATGTAAACTTAATAAAGGAATTACTTTGAAAATAATCAAATCTTGGATAAACAAACAATCCCTAAGAATTCAAATCAAACATTATTAATTGTTCATCAACTTATGGGTGTATGTGTTTATGGTTAAAACAGTTTTCGGAGAACACTGAGTTTCCGAAAACACTAAAACCCGAAAACGCATCAAACCAAAAAACTGAATTCCCGAGACTAAAAATTTTTCCGTGAACACTACACTAAATTTTTTTCCGAAATTAGTTCGATCCTCGCTAATAGTTTGTTTGCTATTAACTAAATCAATGTTTTGTAAATACTTAAAATATAAACATACATATTAATTAATTTTACAAAACATATAAAAAGCTTAACTTGAATGAATGATAATGTACACTTCTGCCCAAAGGTGATGTGATACATCTAACATGTCATTCAAGTCTAAATACAAGCTGTGTTAGTTTCGCCTAAACATGATTTAAATGCATTACTTCTGCCCAAAGGTGATGCGATACATTATATCAAGCAAAACTAACTCGTGCATGATTAAAATGGTTGTCTCACTTCTGTCCAAAGGTGATGTGTTGCAATTGTTTTGCACATATACTTAAGTAAAATTTAATTATGCCCAAAGGTGATTTATTCTTTATTTAAGTAGAATTTTATTAATTATATAGTCTATTAGTTTGATGTTAATTCATACATCATACATCATTCATACAACATTCACATAATATAAACTTACCACTTAAGGTAAGGGTATTAACTAATCTCATCGTGTATGCATACAACCCCAAAAACATAATAAGAAAAAAGGTGCTAGAAACTCACATGTGTCCTGTGTCTCTCAGAGTTAACTGTAATACCCCCCTTAGCTGTGCACGGCTAACTGTGTAATAATTATAAGCATCAATTAACTACCTCTAACTATATCATTCTTCTAGGTTAGTGTAACCCTTAGCTACGGGGTCCAGGGCAGCGCCCCTGGCAGCGAGGTCTAGGGGCAACATCCCCTAGCAGGGTCCAAAGGGCAGAGCCTCTGACTGTGGTTGAATTACAGTTCTAATCGAATGACCATTCTAATCGAATGGTCAATTCAATTCGATTCGATTACTTTGTCCATTCGATTCGATTATTTTGTCAATTCGATTCGACTACTTTGTTAATTCGATTTGATTACTTTGTCATTTCGATTCGATTACTTTGTCCATTCGGTTCGATTACTTTGTCCATTCAATTGAATTACTTTGTCAATTCGATTTGATTACTTTTCGTTCAATTCTGGTTTTATCCTCTTCACTTTCCAGCCTTTCTTATCAACTTGTTTTGCCCGTCATGCATAAGATTCAAGCCTTGAACTTTAACCATATTTTTTCCTTGCACTAACCTGGTCCAAACGTTACCGTTTTTCCTATTTCATTCCAAACAACTTGTTTACGCTCAAGTTTACATTTTTCTTACATAATAAGGCCCAATTTGCCTTAGTATCAAATATTAGGGTAAACAGACCTCAAAAACTTAAACTTTAATCTAAAACGTACCTTTTTGGTTCACTTATAGCTACGGGTTTGATGCAACACATGATTATGGGCGTGTTTATTTCCTGTATGATGAAGATCTAACACAATCCCTTCATGATTCAAATTCAAATATGATTCATAATGCAAGAGAAGTGTTTGTGTGTGTATTTTAGTGTGTTATGGAGGCTAGAAGATGGAAATGAGGGTTCTAGGGTTTTAGGGTGGTTTAAGGTGGTTTATATACCCATAAGCCCATGGGCCTAAGGCCCATCACCATCCATTATTCTGTCTTTTATTATCCAAGCCCACGCTTTATTATTTTCATTTAACTCAACTAATTAATAACACACAAAGTAACGAATTCTTCTATTTATTATTATCAAAAGTAGGATGTTACAACAGTTGAGTGTTGACTCTACATACTTGTTATCTATATTATATTTTTGTTAAACGGTGTTGGGTCTACTTTTGGTTGGTTTATACTTAGTTATAATTCAATGTAATTCGTGTGTTGGACTATGTATGTAAACCGAGATCCTTTATGGATCTCGATGGGCTTTGGGCTTGTATTGGGCTTGGTTGTTAGCTACCCTCTATATATAAAATATGCACATAGGGTTTGGGTTGGCGGTTCACTTAGTTGTTGGTTGAACGAGTATTGTAATCAAGTGCTTAAGAACCCGACATTAATATAATGTTTCTTTTGAAGCATCTCATTGTGTTCTCTATGTATTTGCTTGTTTGTCTTGAATCACCTTACGATATATTCCGCAATATCATTGAGGTGTGTTGATATCATATTGAAAGATCCGTCTTTGGAACTTACAATTGGTATCAGATTCTTTTGAACCATTCAAGGCTCCGTTTGATATCAACAGATTCAAGATCTCGGGTGTTTTGTGGTTATTTTTATTATTCCGGCGAGACTCAGATCTGAGAAGAAGGGTTGTCGTTGGTTTGGTCAAAGATCACATTATCCATGGAAACAATTTGAACCCATAAAATCAGGGATTTAGTTGTTACCAAAATAAGATTGTAAAAACGCGTTCTGGGTGTTCTCAGCTGCATTTAATAGTTCTCGGCCATTAAGCAAGGGTTTTCTATCTAAAATCAAGGTTTTCGGCCAAGATTTAGTGTTTTCGGCCAAGTTTGATCGTTTTCGGCCAGATTTAAGGGTTCTCGGTCAACATCCTTGGTTCTCGGTTAACATCCTTGGTTCTCGGTCAACACGTTAAGTTTTTTGTCAAACACAGACTGTAAAAATAGTTGGGCCTGATCCATCACATTTGGCCCTGGTGTATTGGACTTTTGAATACTTTGTACTTAAATTACTTTTGAACTGATTAAACTAAAATGGACCACATAACCAACAGTAACGGATCCTCAAGTGCTTTACTTCCCCAAGAACTGGATTCCATAATGGGAACCACCACTCGCGTACCCCGTCTGCTGTCTCATGAGGGGTTTAGCTAGTGGAAATTTCGTTTTGAGAAATATGTCAAAATGAAAGATGCCAAGATTTGGAGAAGCATAGTTAGGGGTCCTCAAGTCATTACTTACCTGCGTGAAAACTCTACCAAACCTGCTGTGAAGCCTGTTGCAATGTATGAAGATGATGATTTTTCTAAAGTAGAAGAGGATGAAAATACACTTTCAACCTTGACTATGGCACTCTCACCTGAGATTGCTCTGGGTTTTAGAGAATTGCAATCTGCTAAGGCGCTGTGGGAAGCATTGATTGAGGTGTATTAAAGGAATGAAGACATGAAGAGAAGTCGTCAAGATCTGCCGCGACAAAAATTTATTATGTTCAATCATGTTTTGGGAGAATCCTTAGAGACTCAGCTTTAGAGGTTCATTGACCTTGTGACAGAGATGGATCTGCGATCATCTATCTAGCAACTGTTGAAATAAACAATAAATTGGTGAATTCACTGCCTAAACGTTGGGATATGAATGTTGCAGTTATCAAAAGACAGAAGATCTCAACAGGTTGTCATTATCCGAGATGATGGCTATCATTAAGGTGTGTGACATGGATGACAAACAACGTGCTATAAACCATGCAAACTCTTACAGTGTGTTGGTTACAGTGTTGCTACTGATAATGCACTCATCTCTCGAGACAACTTCTCGATGTTCAAGACTACTCAGGGGCAACAACAACTTCCACCTCAAGGCAACTTCTAAATGTTTAAATCCATTCAAAGTCCATCATCCTCAACCTCATCGCAACCAGCTTCAGTTTTTTTCACTTCTTCTCAATCTCCTGTGGTTAATGTTAAACCCCAATCATCTGGTGTTGATCCTGGTCGGAACTCCAGTCAGTTTCCCGCTATTCCAAAGGAAACTAAAGAACACATTGCTCAAATAGCGGGATTCATGAATTGCTACAATGCATTCCTTGCTGGTGATTTGGTTCAACCTGTAGTTGCTGCTGAACTTGATCAAATTCATCCAGACGATGTAGAAAAAATGGATATCCCTTGGCAAATCGCCATGGCAGTGTTTCGGGCCAAGAAATTTACTAACAGAACGGGAAGGAATAATTGGAATATGCCAAATAATCAGAAGTTGGGTTTTAACAAAGACACTCTAAGGTGTTACAACTGTCACGAGCTGGGTCACTTTACTCGTGAATGTATCAACCCAACAACGGAAGGAAATACAGAAAGGGAATTGGTTCCCGTGCGAAATACTAGAGGAGAAGTTGGGGGTAGCTCCGGAACCGGTTAAAGGGGTTTGGTTGCTCTACAATTCTCTTGGGTTGATCAGATGGCCGCTATCAACATTAGCAACCAAACTGCTAATTTTTCTCATGTTGAAGACACTGAAGAAGAAAATGGTGCTGAGGAACAAGTTAAGGAACTTCAATTCGCGTTCGTGGCATGCACTTCTCCCAGTTCATCTGAGGTAAGTTCCCAATCATGTTATCAAGATTTCATTGATAAGATAAATTTGTATAAGCTTCACAATGATAACTTGCTTATAGATATGGAAACGGTAAATTCTGAAAGCCATAAACTCAAGAAAAACGAGAAAGCTTACCTTGATAAAATTGAGGCACAGAAAAAGGATTTTTCCAAATTAAAATCTGATTTTAGTTTGAAATGATGTCACCATCTTGATGCTAAACAGAAAATTGTTGAAATAATTGTTGAATTGGAAACCTCTAAGTTAGAAGTCTCAAATCTAATAGAAAAGTTTTAAAGGGCTGAACTTGATTTTAGAAAGTTTGATGGCTCAAGTAAGGTAGTTAATTCCATGATTGAAAATCAGTTATGGTGGAAAGAGAATGAGGGTGAGGGTATAAGATTTAGTCAGGTACCTCCACTATATAATGACAACTACACAGGTGTTCCTCTTACCAAAGAGCAGGAAGAAAAGGTTAAAAATATGAAGTATGGTAAACCTGCTAACAATGAAAAGATCAACTCAGTAAAAACTACTGCATCCACTTCAAAAGTGAACGATTCTAATGTGATTGCCTCATGTGCAGATAAAGTAATTGTTGAGGATTTGAGTGATGAGGATGATGATTCGTTTATTTCAAATAATAAAGACTTTAACTCTAATATTCCTTAAATTTACCTGTTTTGAACTCTGTTATTCCGACTCTTTGTGTGGGCTCTGTTCTTAAGAGTAAAGATACTTGTGTGGTTGATTATGTTAAGACTTTGAATTCTGATAGTTTGGTTTTTAATAAATCTAAGAGATCAGAGAAATCTAATAAATATTCATCGCCTAAGTTTGTCAAAGAGGGATTATCTAATGACAAACAAGGTGGCGAGTCAAATTACGTGTCAAATGGTGAATGTCAGGTAAAGCAAACTGGTCCACACAATCGGTCCAGGCAGGGAGATGACCAAAATAAATTCTTTACAAACTGACAAACTTTTTTTTAAGTGTGGCACTCCCTGTCATATTGCTAGAAATTGCCCACATCGTTCATATGTTCATTAATATGGACTCTATGAGAGGAATATGCCTCGTAATACCTATAAACGAAATTTTAGGTATAATCAGGCTAACTCCTCTGATGATGATTGGAACAGAACCAAATTTGGTAGGTTTAGTACTCATCAGACCAAGCCTAATATGTTTCGTAGAGGCAGTAGAAATAGTGCTACAATTTCAAAATCTAACACGAGTTCTAAACCGAAATAACTGGTGAAAACAAAATCATCTTTTTCTTCCGCCAAAGTACCAGAAATCAAGTCACCCATTTGTACAAATAATGCCAAATCTTACAATAGTAGACACGAATGGTTGCCTAAGTCTCCGGTGGAAGAGGCAACAAAATCGATATTAGATGATCGAAATGATATTTCATGGCAACCTTTGACAACCATAGATGAATCAGGGTCACCCAATGTAACTATGGATTGGTTACCAAAGTCTAACTGATCTCGCACATCGTGCATGAACAGCTTTGGTATCAGACCTTGGTATGTTGATAGTGGCTATTCCAGGCATATCATAGGAGACATTTCCCAGCTACACGACATTCAAATCATTAATGGTGGGTATATGTCCTTTGCGGGAGGAGAAAAAGGGAAGATTACTCAGAAGGGTAATGTAAGTAACGGTGTTTTAAAATTCGAAAATGTTAATTATGTTCAAGAGCTGAAGCATAGTTTGTTGAGCTATCACAATCTGTGATAAAGATTTTTCAACTCATTTTACTAAGAAAGAGTGTTGGTTCTTAAAACCTGGTAACATTATACCAGAAGACTGGATTCTTGTTCGATCACAAAGAAAAGATAATGCTTATGTGATCGACATGAATAAAAATGTTCCTGATGAAATAACCTGCTTGTTTTCAAAAGTGTCAGAACATAATGCCATGCTTTGGCATCGTCGTCTTGGTCATGCAAACATGAAAAACTTGAACCGTCTTGCTAAAAACGATTTGGTGCGTGGTTTACCCATTAAAGATTTTGTTACTATTGAAAAATTTGTGGCTTGTGCTTTGGGTAAGCATCATCAAAAACCTCATATGCCAAAATTGATTAATACCATTTCATCAGTTTTTCAATTACTACATATGGACCTTTTCGGTCCGGTTCATGTTTTGAGTCTTTCTCGCATCTCTTATTGTCTCGTTAGGACTGATGACTACTCACGTTTTACTTGGGTGTTTTTCTTGTCAAATAAGAGTGAAAATGCATAACTGATCAAGAGGTTTATAGTGCCTATGGAAAATCCTCTAGATCTGAAGCTGAAGGGAATTCGTTGTGGCAATGGTACGGACTTCAAGAGTACTTCATTGAATTATTTCTGTTCAGAAAAGGGGGGGGGGTGCTTTGTTAGTACAGTTCAGCCGGACACCGCAATACAATGGTGTAGCTGAAAGGAGAAACAGGACTCTTATCAAGGAAGCAAGGACCATGTTGTGTGATTCTAAACTACCATTATTCTTCTGGGCCGAAGCTATTAATACGGCATGCTATGTTCAGAATCGGGTGATAATCAATAAGTCTTAATTGAAAACTTCATATGAGATTGTCTACGGTCATAAACCCACAGTTGCATATTTTAGAACGTTTGGATGCCCATGTACTCTACTAAATCTCGAGTCAACTCCAAAACTCGGGGGCAAAGCTGATGATAGTTATTTTTTTGGTTATGATGGTCATACCGCCTATAGATTTTACAATAAGTCAACCAAGTATATTTTGGAATCATATGATGTTCATTAGTTTGAAGAAAATGAGACCGATGCACGTGTTGGTCCTGACTGGCTGTTCGATAACAATGAACTCTTCAAAGCGTTCAATGTACTTCCAGTTATCAACACATAAACATCAGGTGGTAATACTGTAGATGCTGATAAAGAAGACCTACATGCAGTATCTCACATATCTTCAATTCTCGTTGATGATCTCACAAAACCACTTGATGTCACTCCGCCCATCTCCGTCAATCAACAAGAAGAAGTTACTGAAACTGTGTCCTCAACTTCTTCAGAACATGCTCCTACAGTTGAGGGGGGATAGTACTATTTGTCAAAATTTCTTGAGCACTCTGTTTCCCGATATTATTCCGAATGAATATGTTTCCAGCACCTCGTACTCGCATAGTATGGTGGCTACTGGATGGAAGAATCCCCTAACTGAGATTGATGAAAATCTATCTAACTTACCCCATACCGGAGTTGTTCCCGAACAACCGATTCCATCAAGAACTCAACGAATTCATCCAATTGAGAACGTCATAGGTCCTCTTGAATCAGGCGTGTCCACCAGAAGTCAGACAGTACACATAAACAGCTGCTTGGTGTCTTTATTTCCCAAATTGAGCCAAAATCGGTGGAAATGGCTCTTCAAGAACCAATCTGGGTGGACGCTATGCATGAAGAGTTAAATCAGTTTTGTAAATTGAAGGTGTGGAGATTGATTGAGTTGCCAGTGGGAAAGAAAGCACTTGACACGAGATCACACTGATAATAACATGGCAGACTTATTCACAAAACCGATCGGAACAGCAAATTTTAATTTGCTTGTGAATTTTCTTAAAATTCTGCGTTTCAAGGTTTGAGTTTTTTTTAGGGTAAATTTGTACATAATTTATTTTTGCACAAATTTAGGGGGAGAAAATTAAAAAAATTCAAAAAGAGTGTGTGTGTGTAAGAAAATTTGAAAATATATATGTGTGTGTGTTTTTATTATTAAATTTTTCTAAAAGGTTACTTATTCACTTTCGCTTAAAATTATGTCGGTTGCTCCAGTTGGAAGGACGTATACGTGTATATGTTTGGTCCTATTATCTACTAGTAGATTCACATGATAGCCATTTACCTAAAGACTGAAAGCATACGGGGCGATTGTGATGTGGTGTTTTGTGTTTTAAATTCTTTCACTTAAAATTATGTCGCTAACTCGAAGTTGGAGGGACATGTATTATCATATGTGTTTGGTTCTGTTAACCACTTGTGGTCATACAGGATAGCCATTTACCTGAAAAACCAAGAGTGACCGGGGTGACTGAGTTTTAAACTGTCTTCTGGGAAATGATATGATTATTCAGTTAACAGCTTTATGAAGCTTCAAAACATTTTTCAAATGAAAATTGATAAAACCTTTGGAAAATGGTAGAAAAGTTGTTGTTGTGTGCCTAACGGGTGAAGTTATTAAGCTTAAAAGGCCCAAGAACAATCATTGATTTGTATGGTAGCTTTCCATGATGCGTAAAAGTAGAAGTGATATAAACTAAATTTGCCAAACTTACTATGGAGAGTCATTTTGAAGAAATGTGTATGTCTCCATATACATCTCTCCAAATGATAGGAAAATTGGTTTTAAATACTCCCAACTATGCTCTATTGGCAAATAATAGGCTCAACTCTGCACTTGGCTGATGGCGGTCCCAACTAAAGGGGTATTTGTTTTTAATAGTCCGAGACTAACGGATGACTAACTCCGTTAGTTTGTTGTTGAGTTGGCAAGCCTAGTTGTCAAAATATGGCATGTGTGGCAGCTTACATGGCAAGTATCTTAATCTCTCTCTCTCTCTCTCTCTCTCTCTCTCTTTCTCTCTCTCTCTCATAGACTATCTATATATGGTATATTATTATAACATGAACAACCTTCTGCCCCTTATTACTATTACTCTTCCTTTCCTCCGCCTTCACCATTGTCGGATATGGGACCGATTGCTCTTCAACCCCAACCCGAAACACCCGTCTCATCACCCGATTATCCGCTTCAATCTTCCTCCTTTTCGCCTCCATTTCCTCACTCGTCTTCTCACTTTCACCACCATCATCCTTCTTGCCCTCCGGCAACGGTTCCACCCTATTCGGATACGAAACCAGAGACGATGGATTAAAATCCTTGACGAAACGAACGTCTTCACGACTCCAACCAGTGTTTCCCTAAAATTGTGGGTTCTGTGTATTCGAATCGTGTTGGGCCGGGTCTTTGGGTTTGATTGGGTAAGAAACGTTTTGAATGGGTACAGATTGGGGTCGAGTGGAAATCGGTTCAATTTGGGGTTGGATTGGATCAGGGTTTGGTGAAGAACAGAATGATCTGTTAAGCGAAAGCCATGGGGATGAAGAAGAATAATGATAATTAGTGATTGGAGAGTGGCGACGAGCTTGAGAAAGTAGGCGTTAAAGGGCTGCCATGAATGGTGGCAAGTGAGTGAAGATGAAGATAGGGTTTTAGGGGTTGAAGAAGAAAGGGTATTACGCCACGTAATCAAGGTTTTGACAACTAGACTTTCCAATTCAGCAACAAACTAACGGAGTTAGTCATCCGTTAGTCGCGGACCGTTAAAAACAAATACCATTTTAGTTGGGATCGTCACCAACCAATTGCTAAGTTGGGCCTGTTATTTGCAAATAAGATATAGTTGGGAGTATTTAAAAGAAATTTTCCAAAGTTTTATTGCTTTCTATAAATTTTTGATCAAGCACTAGGGGGTTGGAGTCAAAGTGGGGTGATATGGGGAAAACCAAATACGCTTTGAGAAGAGATAGGAGGCATCACAGGTCCATGAGTGATGTACATCTGAGATTAATGCCTAATTGTACCTAATCCATATCACTGACGCGATGAAAATCATGCTAAGTTTGTTATACCTGCTATTAAACTGTCTCTTTATGTCATAATAACGCTGAACATGAATCCTTGTGAAATCACCTTAATCAATAAGATTCCATGTTCGGATCTTTTCATAAAGGCGATGTTTTTATCAAAGACTGAAATTTGATCCCAAAATTTGTTAAATTGCTAGAAGACTAGTATTTCATGTTATGTTCATAATTTGTGTTTCTTTTGTTTTTATTTTGGCTAATTTGTTTTATTTTTACTTACATTTTTTTTTCATCTCGAAACTACTCTCCTCGAAATAAGTGATTAAATTATTTTTGATGTGGTTAAACACTTTTGGGATTTGGTCTTGTCTACTAGTTATATTAGATCTTGGTATTGGGCTCTTTGATTCTTCTTGGGCTCGTCTGGTTGGGTCTTTGTGGGTTCTCGGCCCACAAAGCTTGGAATATAAATGGCTTTCTTAACCTCAATTATTGTTATCAATTTTAAAATCATTCTCTCTCTAACAAAAACCTATCTGGCCGAACACCCTAATCTTGATATACTAATCTAACTTAGTCATGCTTGGTGCTCTTTGATTCAATCACAGGTAATGAGCACAAGAATGATTCGATTGATCTTCGCGAGACCGATTGAGATGTCTCCTCAAGGATAGATGGAATGTTGTTGATGATTCATACATTGATTATGTGTTTTTTGTCAGACCTTTGATTGAAACATGTAGGGAACATGTTATGGTTGGATGTTAGGTGTTCAGGAGTTCCTTGCAGGTTCCATGGTAGACTGTTGATATCGGTCATTTGGAGGAGATGACATGGGTTTCTAGGCTGAATTCAAAGGGTCTCCCCTCTCTATGGTGGCTTGACCGTAAAGCCCTTGGTCAAACCAAGAGTTCTCGGTTGACTTTTGTTGACCAAGATCTCTCACCTTTGACCGAGAACTCCATTATTTGACCGAAATCCACCTGTGTGGGCTGAAAACTCAAATTTTAGACTGAAATCCATTATAGATCATTTTTATACTTCATCTATGGTCTCTCTAATATGTCTTTGTCACAATTGATTGTAAATGTTTGAGAAATTATTAATTGTGCCCCTGAACTTATGATTGTCATTCAAGTTATGTAACCTTTGCTAACTTGACTCGTATGTTGCAGTAATAGCTGATCAGGCTCCACTAAATTTCGTTGACACACACAAAATTGTTGGATACTTGTTTGATCCTCCTCCAGCACACAAAGAGTTCAAGTCCATGATCGTTGGCCTCAATACTTGCAGGATTTCTCATGCTTTACGCTAAAATCTTATCATTTGCAAGAAAATGATCACTGACTTCTAGAATAATGCTTCCATCAACCAGCGGGGAACAGGTGGAACTGTTACAATCGATTCCAAAGTTCAGAAGAAACCGGTCGTCATCTCGAAGGCTATTATACGTGAAGTACAATACCCAACGGAATAATCGACTGCTGTTGCTACTGAAGTATTGACGAGAATGGGTTACGATGGATCTTATCCTCCTGCAATCAAGAAGCTTTTTCACCCATACTGGAGATTTTTGATACACACATTCTATACATGTGTGTCGGGTCGAAAAGGGCGATCTGATGAGATTAGCCATACTCAAATATTTGTGGTAGTTTCTCTGATCATGTGCTGGAACTACAACTACTCAAAGTTCGCGTTCGATGCGATGATGAGTAATTTGAAAGGGAAGAAGAAAGAGATGTTCCTCATGCATCCCAGGTTTCTACAGATGGTCTTCAATTCACATTATCCTGACCTTGCAAGATCTATAGAGACGCTGGATATGAAGTCAATGGGACCGAACTCATTTGTGTTGATGAAACAGTCATGAAAAGGGGCGAAAGTTGTCTACCAGGGTCTTCACGATGTGGTTAAGTTTGGTCGTTTTGCTGAAACAGAGACTGAACCAGTTAGAGCTCAAATTGTTGAAGAGCATGTAGTGCCAGTTCAGAGGCGTACTGCTACACTTGAGATCAGTTCTGATGATGAAGATGAGGAGACTAATGTACAACATATAGAGTCTAAACACCGTGAAATAGAGACTACTCCGTCTGCTGTACAGTTACAAGTTTTGAGAAGTTCAAAGAATTACTTCAGTCAAATGTTTTGAAGCATCCTCAAACAGTTGCTGAAAATAAAGATGAAGACATTCCAGAAGTATCAGACGCTGATATTATTCCTCTCAAAAGAAGAAAGAAAGATCCAAGACTAGGTGTTTTGATCTCTGAAACAACAACACCAACAACAACAAGCCAACAACCACAACCACATCAACATGAGTCGGATGTTCCTGACACTTATGTTGACCCTAGTCCATCCACTTTTGAGCCTCAAACTCACGAACAAATTTTTGATGACATTGCTCGTGAGTATGAATTTGAGGCCGATATTCCACATACTGATGCCCCATCTGGATCATCTTACCCAACCAATCAGGGTCAGTCAAGCTCTAGTGCCTCTGATAAGCTTGCTCAGATTCTCGCCATGCAAGAAACTTATTTTCAAAATAAAGGAAAGGGGGTTGTACTCGAAGATGCTCACGTTGACGTACAAGCTCTACAACGTCGAGTTTTTGAACTCGAACAAGATTCAGTTGTAAAAGATGTGCGTATTGAAGAACTTGAATCTAGCAACTCTGATAAAGATTCCAAGATCAAAGAGCTTCAGTCAAACATGGGAGGCCTAACTGCTATGTACCTAGATCTCCAACACAAACTGATTCAAAGATTTGGAGACGAATTCAAGGGTAGTGAAGAACAAGTTAAGAACCCAACTACTGCTGAACAAGGTGGGAGCTCCAGTGCACAAACTTCTGCACACGCTGATGCTGCTGAGTCACTGGAGCACTATCTTTTTATTCCACCAAAAACAGCTAAACAATCGGAACTCTTTCAAAAGAAGCTCCTCGTAATGAGGAATTCAAATCAAAACGTTGAATCGTCTGGATAAATATGGTGATCGTTCTAGAGTTATTTCATGGGGCTTTGATGCTGAAAAGAACATGTGGTGGGTTAAACGGAAGTCTGGGACTACTGAGTACTATAAAAATATGAAAGACTTTGGATCTTGGACTAAGGTAGATCTCAGCGACCTGATCAACGCTAGTTCCACAACCCAACTCATGAGAAGCGAGCTACTGATTTCTAGAACTTTCTACGACGTCAAGTCGATACTAGTTTCCAAACATGAAGACGTTGAGTCATTTTTGAAGAAGGCTAATGTGGTTAGGGATCCGCGGACAGGAAATACCATGGTAAATGTTATGTGGCCTGCCACAAATAAGGCTACTCATATTCCTGTGCCTAATGCCATTCCAGATGGTACCCTGGATAATATGAGGTTCTGGATGTATGATAGTGAGACTGCCACCGTTGTTATACGTTACTGAAGGGTAAAGGGCAGTTCAGGTTTGTTGATCCGAGAGATTTGCTTAAGTTTGGAGAAAGAGATATCAAGACCCTCAGCAAATTTCAAATCATAGCTGACCCAATTTTTGAAACGGCTGCAAAGGAATACACCAGTATGGCGGCTTCCATTATCAGAACTGGATTTTGGGCAGGTGGTTTGAAGGATGCAGATATCGATTACATGGAGCACGATTAACAACGAAGATACAAACCAAGGGGATATTGTTGGGTCTACTTTTGGTTGGTTTGTACTTAGTTATAATTCAATGTAATTCGTGTTTTGGACTGTGTATGTAAACTGAGATCCAGTATGGATCTCAGTGGGCTTTGGGCTTGTATTGGGCTTGGTTGTTAGATACAATATATATAGAATATGCGCATAGGGTTTGGGTTGGCGGTTCACTTAGTTGTTGGTTGAACGAGTATTGAAATCAAGTGCTTAAGCACCCGACGTTAATATAACTTGTGTTTTGAAGCATCCCATTGTGTTCTTTACGTATTTGCTTGTTTGTCTTGAATCACCTTATGATATATTCCGCAATATCGTTGAGGTGTGTTGATATCATATTGAAAGATATATCTTTGATAAGTTGAGGTGTGTTGATATCATATTGATAGATCCGTCTTTTTGACTTATAAACGGGCCTCCTTTTGCTATAATTCTGGTATCTAGAACACACACATTAAACGTCTCTCAGTTTTCTCTTTTAAAGAATGTATATTAGTTTATATAGTAACAAAATGGCTACAATAGTGAACCGCTGAAAGATGTTACGTTCGTAGACCGGGTGAAAAAAAGAGAGCCCTCGCTGAGCATATACCTAACTTCATAGCTCTTGTTCAACAAAATAAATATGGATTAAATCCATCAATTGATCACTTAAATGGTATCCAATTGCACAAAAAATTGTAACAAATTAAAAGCACTTCACAACAATAGACAATTAATCATGATTAAACAATTCAAGAAGCTAGAAACCCAAATTGGACATGTAAATTTTGTTTTTTTCAAAATTACATAGTTGCGATTAAGTGAAGAACAAAGATACGATCCAAGCAGAGAACCAATTTTGTGATCATAATGGCGATTGATGAAATCGAACGAACTAATAAAAAACAAACCTAATAACATACCTATCTAGATCGAGGAAGAACAAAGTGAATCTTAATCGATAACCTTATGTTCAGATCGGTTGTAGGAGAAGATAGGCCATTTGTAATGTTGAATATAGAGGGAAGACAGAGAAAGGAAAAGCGGAAGGGGTTTGAGACTCGTGAAGAAGGTATGTGATATAACCCGTTTTGAGATATTCGGATCATCAAACCCGAAGGTTAATACATATGAAAATAAAGGAATGAATGAGAAGCCTTCATTTAAAAATCGAACAGTCTGGTGGCTCTAGAGGGGGTGGGAAACGATCTGAGAGCGACACGTAGAATTTTATGGTAGGCAATTATATAGATGTTAGATATATGTGGGATGTATAAAGAGAAAACCCATCCTTAGAAAATATTTTCGAATTTTTGTTTCTTCCATCCTACTTATAGTCTGTTACTCCTCACAAGAAAAATAAAATAAAATAAAATAAAATGAAAAAAAAACAAAAAAAAAAACCCGATGTAATGAACATGTGTAATACTATGCAATATTGTTGTATTACATATGTGTATTAGTGTGTATTTTATGTATTCAATAGTGTTTAATTCATATATTCAATAGTGTATTGTATATGTGCAATAGTGTTGTATTATATGAAAAAAAATATATAACAAAATATATAAAAGTCGACGTAGCACACATATGCTTTAGTGTTGTATTACACATACGCACTAGTGTGTATTCGATGTGTGCAAATAGTCTTATGTTGCATATATACAATAGTGTGTATGAAATATGTGCAATAGTGTTGTATTCTATGTGATACAACACTCTTGCATATATGCAATACACACTATTGCACATATGCACTACATCGACGAGTTTTTTAGCAATATCAATATGAATGAAAGTAAAAAACTACAAAATAGTTTTTTTAAAAAATTAAAAATAATTCCTTAAGAGTTTTTATAATTTCTCTTTAAGAGGAGTTTTCACTTGATCCCACCCATATATATATCTTAAATATATATAAACGAAACTTTTAAAGCTCTCTGGTTAAAAATTTTGTTTCATACTTTTTTTCATGCCACAGATTGTTCTATTTGTACAAATAGAGGCTTCTCATGCATTTGACCCAAATTCACGTGTATGGGTCTCACTAAACCCAGATAACCCTTAAACTGGTTATAACATGAGGATTGACACTGAAGCACGAACCCGATAGGAAAACATGAAACCCGGCATAATTGTGACGGGTAATACCCGACCCATTATAGTTTGGGGCGAGTTTGGGATTAGTTTTGGAATTTTTCGTGAGTTTGGGATTTGTAATATACCCGATTACCCGACCCTATTACACGATAACATGGACCCATTTACCCAATATACCCTACATAACTTTATATATATATATATATAGGGAGAGGATCATGAAAGAACTCCATTTTATGGAGAGAACTACATAACTAATAATGAAGTATTTTTAATTTAATTAAAAAAAATATTTTTTAAATTTTTTTCTTTCATCCTTCTTATATGTTGTTATTCTTCACCACAAAAAAATAAAATAAAAAAATAAATAAAATTAACGAGTAATGCATATATGCAATAAACTGACTTTTTTTATAATGCATATGTGCAATAGTGTGCATTTTGATATTTGAAATAGTGTTGAATAGCATATATGTAGTTGTTTGTATTTTTTATTTGCAATAGTGTTATATTATATACAAAAATAAAAAAAAAATCGATATAGTGAATATGTGCATTAGTGTTGTATTACATATATGCGATAATGTGTTTTGCATACAATTACTAGTGTGGTATTTGCATATATTCAATAGTGTGTATTGGATAATACAATTGTGTTGTATTATATGCAATAAAACACTATTGTATATTTGCAATAGGCATTAGTGCACATATGCACTACAATACTACACCGACAAGATTTGTTTTTTTTAGTATCAATATCATCTTATTAGAATGAGTAAAGAAAAAAAAATCACAAAATAATTTTTTTTAAATAGTTAAAAATAATTTATTACTAGTTCTCTAGTTCCCTCTTTAAGAGGAGTTATCTCTAGATCTCACCCCTATATATATACATATATATATATATTAAACATATATAAATATATCAATTTTATTCATTTACTTTCCATTTTATGTTCCATTATTAATTTGTAATGTCTAATAATTTATGTTTCCTCTATGTATCAACTCTAATTCTCCATAGTTATATTGGAGTGTGTTCATTCTCCACAAAACACTTAACGGTATCTGTAGGCTAAGTTACTTTTGTAAAAGAGAACAAAAATCGGAGAACATGTAAGAAATCTTTTATAAGTTTTGGATCCATATCTAAATAAAATTGGAGAAATGGTTTTTACATTATATAATTGGTTACCACTTGTGTTAATTAATAATTTAAATCTGATAAGAACCTCGAAATCCGACGGGTAATTACTTGATAAATACCTGGCGGGTTTGGGACGGGCTTTAATAATCGGGTATGGGTTTGAGAATACCTAAACCCGACTCAAGCCTGCCCATTGCCATTCCTAATAACATCTCATTATATTTAAAATTAATCTGGCCAAATGACCAAATATTTGATAGGAAAATCCTATAAAATAGGGATCTTCTAAAAATTATTATCCATTATTTTGAAAGATAATATTTATATTAAAAAACAACTTAAATAATAAAAAAAATAAGCGGGTCATGGGTCTCATCAAACCCTGATAGCTTTTAAATATGTTATAACATCTCATTTATTTGTGAAACTCTTTCATCATCCAACCCTAAATATATTATTTACTTTCTTACAATAAATAAACGTAAAATTTAAAAAAATATATAACTATTAAAAACGACAAAAGAAAACAATCCCTGTATTACGGGGATATAAGACCTAGTGTGTGTGTGTGTGTGTGTGTGTGTGTACAGATACATAGGGTTAGGATAAAATAAAACCCAATTGAGTTGAGAAAACTCTAGAAACTCATTCTAAATCACATGTTTCAATTATAGGTTTTAAATATGGACAACTAGTTTATTATATGTCTTAAATGTTTAAAAATAAAAAAAAAGTTTTTTTTAGTGTCAAAATTAAAAATCTTCTCTATTCAATTAATACAACTAATAAACTATTAACTTCTTTCAAATTAACATAACAAACAAATTAATATACTTAAAAAAATATAAAGAATTAATATTTTTTATTATTTATTTTTCTCTTTAATTTTTATTCTAAAGCATAAAGTTTACTCACACACTACAATTTTTTTCGATTTAAAAACAATTTTTCCAACTCATTATAAAGCGTAACTTACTTTTAATAGTGATCAGCACATTTTTTTTCCTCGATTAACAAATTTATGAAGTCATTGTGATGAATAATACTATATATATATATATATATATATATATATATTAAATATCAAAAATAAAATATATGAGTTACATAAATAGTAAAACCTACACTAGTTTTAAGCACAAAACACGTATGTGAAATTCAACATCAACAATTATATAACTGCACAATAGTACATATATCCTGCATGTGGACATTATATTAGCTAAAATATACAACCTATGCAAAAATATAACATGCACTTGTCTTTTTGCATAAAAAACATATAATGTACACATAAATATCTAACATGCATATGAATTTCAGCATCAACAAGTATATATAAGCTAAACAAAAATGTATATAACCTACACATGTGTATTTTAAAGTACAACATCAAAAGTTTTTGTGAATATTAGATGCACATGTGTAGGCTTTGTAAAGTTTCGTGTATTTTTATATAATTGTTGATTCTGAAATACAAGTGTATGTTTATATTTTTGTGTAGGGTGTATATTTTTATTAATATTTAATGTACACATGTGTATGATATATGTATATTTTCGTGTAGCATATATATATATATGTGTGTGTGTGTGTGTGTGTGTGTGCGCGCGCGTGCGCGCGTGTGTGTTGAATGTTGTTGTGTAGGTTATATGTTTTCTTATACTTATAATAAGTGTAGGTTGTATTTTTTGTGTAGGAATATAGGTTAAATATTTTTTGTAATATTATGATACAAGCATGTGTAGGATATTTATTTTGTATTACTCATCACTTAAAACGTGTGTGTTAGTTTATGTAGATATATTTATTGAGAAAAAAATATGTATTGATGGCTAAAATAAAATTACATATTGATGGATGTTGATATATTGGGTTAAAGAAATTTTAATGTATGAATAAATTGTACTTGTGTATGCTAAAAAATCAAGAGGAAACAATTTTACAAAAAGAGATGAATTCTTTATATATATTTTCTAAAAATACTTTTGTTTGACTACTTATGTCAATTGGAAAGAGAGGTTAATCTATTTAGTAGTTGTATTAATTGGAGAAAGAATGTTTTATTGTTGTCACTAATTTTTTTTTTATTTATTTTTAAAAATTTAAAACTTATAATAAACTAGTGGTCCATATTGATTTCCTTATATATTTTTACAAATTATAATGATATATTAGGTTACAAAAATTATAATGTATGAATAAATTGAATTTGTGTATGATAAAAAATCAAGAGAGAAGAGAAATATTTTACAAAAATAGATGAATTCTTCATAAATTTTTCTAAAAATATTTTAGTTTCATTAGTTATGTTAGTTGGAAAGAGAAGTTAATGTATTTAGTAGTTGTATTAACTGAAGAGAGATTTTTTTATTGTTACCATTAAGACTTTTTTATTTATTTTTAAACATTTAAAACCTATAACAAACTGGTGGTCCATATTGATTTCCCGCACTTCTCGCATTAAAATGACTTCTCGCCTGAACCATCCCCTATATACATAGTTTGAATACTTGGATCAATTTGTTGTAAAATTTTATGTTCCTTCTTATTTATTAAAAATTAAAATACAGTAATTAGAGGAATACTTCCTTCTAATATTTTCAAATATGAATACAATCACAAAACACGAGTTACGTGACCCATAATATATGAATTTTGGGTTTCTCGACGAGAATAATATGAAAATGGAAAAATGAAGACGTCACCTTTATTGTAGCTTACGGTGGAGGCAGGGTAAAAATGTTATAAGGTGAACCGTAAGCAGATTTCAAGTTGTCTTAAGGGCTGGGTCCACCATAGAGGTGGACCATCTTAGCTTACGGTGGACCAGATGAGGAAAGTCGGGTTTTGATTAGTTTTACATATTTAAGCTTGGTTTAACCATACCATAGTCGCCTTGGATGATATGGAGTCCTTCAACCAACAATTGCAGGATTCATGATGTAGAGGCATGGCTAAACCTTTTGTGACCACTTCTGATGTGGATTTTGTATATGAGCAGCATATTTCTATGATTGTACCAAGGTTAGGATTTAGTTTTGATTAAAATTTTAGTTTGATTGAATCTTTATGTTTGATTGAACCGGTTAAACATTTGTTTCTCTGGAATTTATGTTCATCATAAATTATTCAGTTTGTATTCGTTAACATTCAGGATTAATCTTCTTGTCATTGAATAGTTTACCATTAATAATTGATAGATGCTAGGTTTTTTATTAACTAACTGGTAATTAGATAAACCACATTTAGTTGTCAATTCGTCGGATTAGGTTATATGAATCATCATAACCAAATTAATGTGTCAATTAATTAATTGCCCATTCTAATAAACGAATTATGTTTATGTTTATGTGATTACCCAACTCTTATAAGTTTAGTTAGCCAGTTTATTGCATTATCTGAACCTGAAGCGTGTCAACATCTTCTCTAATTGTTTTACAACCAAATCATAATTAATTTAAGTTAAACATGAATTTGAACTGCACTTTTCACTGATTCCCAATAAAGATGACTTTACTTACCAATACCAGTTCTAGGTATTTAAACATTCTAAATACTTGTTTCCATTTGAGCATGACATCTGCATCAATTTCCACCTCATTTTTATCCAGAACTTCACTGGATTGGATTACCTGAAGGGCTAGCGGCACACCCTGAACAACCCTAAAGCATTTCAATTTAAAAATATGTAAAAAAAAATAAATATAAATAAATAAAAACTAATAAACTAAAACTAAAAAAAATTAAACTAAAACTAAGTTACGCATTTAGTTAGTTGTTTTTTTTTAAATAATAAACACAATTAATTAAAACCATATGTTTAGTTAAAAATAAATAAAACATTTAGTTAATTAAATATTTTTCTTTTACATATTTGTAGAAAAAAAAACTATTATATAATGTAATACATTTATAAACTCACACATAAAAAGTAAAAAAAATAAAAAAAACCTCACCTAACTCCTTCTTTTATCTCTTTACCTGTGATGAAAGAAGAAAACTCTTACGCAACAAACCTTCTTCCTCATTTTTCACATAATTAAGAATCGTAAAATGATGAAAAAAAAGAAAAAAAAAGAAAAATTAATAGCATTATATTGGTCAACCACAAAACCTTCAGACAATACTACCCTTGCAACATACCCTCCGGAGACTTTTTAAGGATCGCGACAATGTTCACCGAGAACCCGTCGGACCCATGGTGGGTAACTATCGCCCACACCCTCCACCCTAAACAAACACAATCAAGTATCCAAGGTCGGATTTAGTTATTCAAGTATTCTTCATCTTAGTTTTTTATTTCTGTTTAATTCTTGTTCATACTAGCTAAGAAATAAGAATAATCATCATAATACAATCATGTCCATGAAACCACACAATGCATACACCATGGTATGTAAAGGGTGGATTGATCGATTACACAAAGGCACACTTGAAATGTTTTTACATATATATTGGTATTTTTTGAATCATTGTATTTTTTAAAAGGTGTTTAACCTTCAAAATGACTAATGACTAGAAACCGATCAACTAATGGTTTAAACGTCAGTTATTCTCTACTACGGTTTAAAACAAACTACTATTCTCAGGTGCTAGTAACAAATCAACTGATATAAAGATCGAAGAACTAAATAACTTCTGCATCAAACTACTGAATATTGAAAAGAACTAAAAGGAATGCAACTGATGTCAGCCACACATCAGTTGCTTCTAGAAGATCAATAGTTAGCATATGATTTTATTGTAATAAGTTGTTTAGTATATATAAGGCCCCGATCCCGGTGCCCTACTATGACGTTGGATTTACTCATAAAAACACTACTCTAAATATCAGAATTAATTCCCGATCCCGGTGGCCTACTTTGGCGTTGGATTTACTCATAAATATCAGAGTTAATTAAATACTTTTCGCGGAAGAATAAGTCATCCATTCGATACAAAATATTCAAATCTTGTCTTTATATTTAAAACATCATGACAGTTCTTCTTCAGATGCCATCTTCTTCTGATCATGCCATGTGTCCCCCTCAAGCCAGATGCTTTAGTCTATTTACCTGCGTGCATACTAAAAGTCAGCTATGCTGAGTGAGTTCTAGTTAATCATGCAACATATAATACGTTCAAATACTTATTTATGCATATCCGAATATAGGTATTACTTACTTTCCTTGTTTATCTTTCTTTCGTACATACATAAGTATATACCTCCTTTCTTTCTTTCTTTCATACTTTTATATTTAACCTTACTTTACATACTTATACGTTTTAAAGAGCATTACGCCCTACTTCCTTGAGTATTACTAGAGCCCGGTTCCCATCTACCTCGGATATTATTAGGGTTTGGTTCCCTTCTTCCTCGAGTATTATTAGGGCTCGGTTCCTTCTACCTGGAAAATTATTAGTTTCCGGTTCCCTTCTTTCTCAAATATTATTATGGCCCGATTCCCTTCTTTCCATACAACCATACCATACATTTCTTTATATTTATATTTATAAACTTTCATACATACTTCCAATATTTCATATAAAATCTATATATCATTCAGACATTATATATTAAATAATCACATCTTCCAACAATCAATTTCCCTGCGTACATACTAAAAGTCACCTATGCTGAGTGCGTTCTAGTTAATCATGCAACATATAATACATTCAAATACTTATTTATGCATATCCGAAGATAGGTATTACTTACTTAGCTTGTTTATCTTTCTTTCGTACATACATAAGTATATATCTCCTTTCTTTCTTTCATTCTTTCTTTCTTTCATACTTTTATATTTAATCTTACTTTACATACATATACGTTTTAAAGAGCATTACGCCCTACTTCCTTGAGTATTACTAGGGCCCGGTTCCCATCTACCTTGGATATTATTAGGGTCCGGTTCCCTTCTTCCTCGAGTATTATTAGGGTTCGGTTCCTTCTACCTCAAAAATTATTAGCGTCCGGTTCCTTTCTTCCTTAAATATTATTAGGGTCCGATTCCCTTCTTTCCATACAACCATAACGTACATTTCTTTATATTTATATTTATAAACTTTCATACATACTTCCATTATTTCATATAACATACATATATCATTCAGACATTATATATTAAACAATCACATCTTCCAACAATCAATTTCCCTGCGTGCATACTAAAAGTCAGCTATGCTAAGTGAGTTCTAGTTAATCATGCAACATATAATACGTTCAAATACTTATTTATGCATATCCGAAGATAGGTATTACTTACTTAGCTTGTTTATCTTTCTTTCATACATACATAAGTATATATCTCCTTTCTTTCTTTCATTCTTTCTTTCTTTCATACTTTTATATTTAATCTTACTTTACATACTTATACGTTTTAAAGAGCATTACGCCCAACTTTCTTGAGTATTACTAGGGCCGGTTCCCTTCTACCTCGGATATTATTAGGGTCTGGTTCCCTTCTTTCTCGAGTATTATTAGGGCTCGGTTCCTTCTACCTAGAAAATTATTAGTGTCCGGTTCCCTTCTTCCTCAAATATTATTATGGCCCGATTCCCTTCTTTCCATACAACCATACCACACATTTCTTTATATTTATATTTATAAAATTTCATATATACTTCCAATCTTTCATGTCACATACATATATCATTCATACATTATATATTAAACAATCACATCTTTCAACGATCACTTTCCCTGCGTGCATACTAAAAGTCAGCTATGTTGAATGAGTTCGGGTTAATCATGCAACATATAATACATTCAAATACTTATTTATGCATATCTGAAGATAGGTATTACTTACTTAACCTGTTTATCTTTCTTTCATACATACATAAGTATATACCTCCTTTCTTTCTTTCTTTCATACTTTTATATTTAATCTTACTTTACATACTTATACGTTTTAAAGAGCATTACTAGGGCCCTACTTTTATACATACATAAGTCCTACTTCCTTGAGTATTATTAGGGCCCAGTTTTGTTGGGTCAAGAAATTGACCTAAGGGGGAGATTGTTAAGTTAAAGACTTGTTCTAAATGACATATGGAAGATTGGAATCTTCTCAACCTCCTCATAACTTGCTATGTATGGATCCGGGCACACCTTAGACCTCCGAGCAAGCTTTTACTTAGACGGGTATAATATTTTATCTATCAGGCCGGGTTATCTTCTTGAAGTCTTCTTTAGTGGAAATTCGGGCAGGTTTGCAAATTAGTGTGTTACCGGGCAAGGTTCACTAGTTTATGCAAGTCCGGGCATGGTGCACTGTATCAAGCAGGTTTGTTCTTCATAGCCAAGTAAAGTTCACTTCCGAGTAAGCTTTAGGCTAACCAAGCTCATGAAGCCAAGAAATTGGAAGACCGGGCAAGGTATTCATTAATAATTATGGTCCAAGTAGGCTTGATGATTTAATGATACATCTCAAGTACGATCGGGCAAGGTTCAACTTAAGTAAGGAACAATGCTACCGAGCACACTTTGGTAATAAACTTTTCTCTAGCAAAGGGTTGAAGGGACCATTGAAGAACAAGGTTGCTCGTAAGGGTTTGTCGGGAAAAGTCTGACAAAGTCAAGAAGATTGAAGTCTACCCGGACACTGATCCCAAGCACACTTCTATATTACCAAGTCCTTAAGGATGGCAGAGCATACTCGGAAAATGAATAGTGATTGTAAAGCCTACCCCGAAGACTTGTTTTACACTTAGAATATTTCTGAATATGTAATTTGAATATGTATTTACGTTTAGGGTCTTCTAGAAGGAATGACAGCTGTCATAGGGTGGCAAGCCTATAAATATAATGTTTTAGGGCACGCCGCCTAAGGCAGACAAACACATTAATTAAGAAAGAATATTGTGTGGATGGCTGTCTTAATATAGTACGGATAAAACCTTCCTTCAAGAAACCCTAAATTGATTATCCAGTTTGTATGATTTATATTATATAAATGGAAACCTTTTGAGTGAATCTTGTTTGTGTTGGTTACCTTTGAATATTGATTAAGCAACCATATGTTTGTTATTGATTCCGCCTTTAACAAAACGTAATCTTTCCAAATATAGCAACCCGTCATTAACTCTCTTGTCGACACATCTATTTGTGTGAGTTATAGCATGATTCGAGTAAGATCCAGCTGAAATCAGGACCTGACAAGTGGTATTAGAGCTTGTTGCTTCTATTTTCGAAAGATTCTTGTTGCTGATTGAAGATTTGAAGAAAGATGACGTAAGCAGACCACTATTCCATTGATTTGTGACGTAAGCAGCTCTGTTCTTCATTTTTTCTTCCAGATCTACAATCTACCGGTGTTTTCTCTTTCTTATTTCAATTAATGCTTTAATCTTTATATATAAATCTTGCTCTAATCGTATCTGACACATCAGATCTGAACAACCTGTTTTCAGATCTGATTATTTTAAAACTTTGTTTTTTACAAAGAAACTGATTTTAAGTCTTTGAAAATGTCTGGATATGAGGAACAAGAGGTGTCTACTAACAAGATACCAAGATTGTATGGACAGGAAAACTTTACCAAGTGGAAAGTGCGTTTTGAAGCAGCCGTATGCTACAATGATGTTGATATGTGGAACTCCATCAAGAATGGTCCACAAGCTTCTGTTGAGGAAGGTGCAAACACAGCTGGAACTGCTGCTGTAAGAGAAAGAATGAGAAAGGTGGATGACAGGGACTTAGCTATGATTAAGCTAGGACTGTCTTGGGAGATTTTAACTAAGGTGGCACATCATACAACTACCAAACAAATGCATGATGCCATACTTGAGATGTATGAGGGGAATACTGAACTGAAGAATATTAAGAAGCAAAGATTGAAGCAACAGTTGGAAAGGTTCAAGTATAAGGAGGGAGAAAGGTTAAAATCAATTCTAGAACGTTTTCTAGCTATTGTGAATGAATTGAGGAAAACTGATTATGTAATGACTGACTTTGATTTAAATACAAAGTTACTCAATTCAATGCCAAAGGAATGGTATACTGCTTGCAAGTTCATCCTTTAGAAGCATAATTTCAATGAATTGAAATTGGATGATGTAATATGCTTTCTTCAGGCTGCAGAACTTGAAATGATAGAGAATGAAATGATTAAGGAAGAAAGACTCTTCTTCAATGTTTCAAATGCATTGATTGCACCAATTGGTAAATTGACTACCAAGAATCAACAGCAAATTCCCATCATTGAAGAACCAGTTGAGCATAATGCTGATACTCCAAAATCTTTCATTGGAGGTAGCACAAGTAATCAAGGAAATCAGCAGAGGTTCAATGTGCAACTGATTGATGACACTGATTCTGCCTCTATGGCAAGTGGGAATTTACCTCATTCTAGTGGTGGAAATGGACAAGGAAATGAAACACAGGCCTTACTTTCTATGTTCATTGAGTTATATAATGCCTTTGCTACAAAGAACTTGATTCACACAAGCGTGGAACAAGATGACTTAGAGCAAATTGATGCAGATGATTTGGAAGACATGGATTTGAAATGGCAAGCTGCCATGTTGGCTTTGAGAAGTAAAAGGCTGTATAACAGAACTGGTAGGTCTCTGGTTTCTGGTCCAAATGACTGGATTGGATTTGACAAGTCAAAAGCAATTTGCTACAATTATCAGCAACTTGTTCATTTTGCAAGAGAGTGCAATCAACCAAGAAACTTTCAGATGAATCAATTCCAGAATCAACAACCAAGAGGTCAGCAGCAATACCAACAAAATCAGACAAGATTCAACAATAACAACTTCAATCCCAACAACAATTACAACCCCAACTTCAACAACTTTCAGCCTCAAATAAACAATCAACAACAAAGTATGAAACAGACTCAAGGTTTTCAAATGAACAACAATCAAAACCTTCAAGCAGCTCAAAATGTTCTAAAAAACATTGTTCCAGCAAACGAAAATCAGTTCAGAAATCAAGGAAATGTGGCAGTTACTACACAACATAAAGGAAATTTTGATTGGAGCAATCATGAAGAGGACATAGCAGATGATATCAACAAAGCAAATGTGGCATTCATGGCCATAATTGAGAAAGAAAAAGGATCATCATCTCAGGAACAGTCCACTCCTATGAATCACATATGGTATATGGATAGTGGTTGTTCTAGGCACATGACTTGTGACAAAAGATCACTTGTCAATTATGAAGAAAAGTATGAAGGACCTGTAGCCTTTGGGAGTGATGAAAATGGTGGAAAGATTCTGGGGAAAGGAATCTTAACAAATGGAAAAGTTTCTTTGATAATGTGTTTCATGTCGAAGGTCTTCAGTATAATCTACTGAGTATATCACAAATGTGTGATAAGGGATACAAAGTCAGTTTTGATGATTCCTAGTGTTTCATCTTAAAACCTGAGTTTGTAATTCCACCTAAAATGATTATGATGATGGCACCAAGAAATGGCAACTTGTATGAATTGAATATGAAAGAAGCTGTTTCAAGAGGAGGTGCATGTTTTGTTTCCAAAGCCACTGAAAATGAATCCAAATTGTGGCATAGGAAACTGTGTCATGTGAACTTAAAGAACATGAATAGACTTTTCAAATGTGAGCATGTCATAGGATTACCTACAAGAGAGTTCAAATTGGAAGATCATTGTAATTCATGCCAAAAGGGAAAACAACAAAAATCTACTCATAAGCCTAAGCTCATCAACTCAATTGATCAAATACTTGAATTACTTCATATGGATCTCTTTGATCCTGTGAGTGTGCTAAGTATAGGAAAGAAAAGATATTGTCTTGTGATCATTGATGACTATTCAAGATATACTTGGGTTTATTTCCCAAGTACCAAGGATGAGACTGCAGAGTTGATTAAGGGTTGTGTAACAATGATAGAGAACAAATTGAATAAGAAGGTTAAAATGATGAGAAGTGACAATGGTACTGAGTTCAAGAATGGAGTTATGCAAGAATTCTGTGAAGCAAAAGGAATACAACAACAATTCTCAGCTCCTAGAACTCCTAAACAAAATCGTGTTGCAGAAAGAAGAAATAGAACTTTGATTGAAGCTGCAAGAACCATGTTAGCAGATGCTAACCTACCTGTTACTTTTTGGGCTGAAGCCATAAACACTGCTTGCTATGTTCAGAACTGGGTGCTTGTAAAAATAAAAGCATAATAAGACTCCATATGAAATATTCCACAACAAAAAGCCTTATATCAAGTTTTTCAAGCCCTTTGGATGCAAATGTTTTCTTTTGAACACTAGGGACAATTTGAACAAGTTTCAAACAAAATCTCTAGATTGTTTCTTTGTTGGATATTCTACGCACTCAAAAGCATACAGAGTATACGTGAAAGACCATTTGAGTGTTATAGAATCATCTGACATCATCTTTAATGCGAATCATTTCAATACAGTTGATGGTGCAGCATGGCTGTTTGATCATGAAAAGTTAATAAGGTCTTTCAAGATTTATCCTGAAGACTTTCATGACACATTCTACAAGACCAGTGTAATTGAAGAGAAAAAGAAGAAACCACTGGACTTGGTAGAATTGTGGAAAATGGTTGCTAGAAAAGAAAATGAATATACTTTTGTGAAGAATTCCTCAAGTGATATTGTTGAACAAGTTCAAGAAGATATTCAAGAAAACAATCACAGTCCTGAACATGATCATACTGAGATAAATCAAGTTAATCAAGATGTATAGAATGATCAAGTTCAGAATGAGAGAGACTCAAGCAACTAAGCAAGTGAAGAAGAAGCTGCATCTACTGCAAGATTTCAAGATATGTTTCAAAGATTGAACTTAGAAAACAATGGTGCATCTACTTCAAGACAAAATAATGATAAAGCACAAGAATTTCATGATGCAGAGACTGATTTGATCATTGAAGAACCAGAACTCAATGAGTCAAATCTTGACACAACTGTGCCTACATATATGATTGTTCAAACTCCTTATGTGGAAAAGAATCATCCTTCTGAAAACATCATTGGAGATTTGCATGAAAGAGTAACAAGAAGTCACTCAAAAATTGCAAACATCTGTCTCTACTCCTGCTTTCTATCCCAAATAGAGCCTAAGAATATTGCTCAAGCACTGAAAGACAACAGTTGGGTAGAAGCAATGCAGGAAGAACTGGTTCAGTTCAGAGATCTACATGTGTGGGATCTTGTTGATAAGACATTTGACAGATATGCAATAGGAACCAAATAGGGTTTTAGAAACAAAAGCTATGAGAGGGGTTTGGTGATTAAGAATAAAGCTAGGCTTGTGGCACTGGGCTGCCTTCAAGAGGAAGGAATAGACTTTGAGGAAGTCTTTGCTCCTGTGGCAAGACTTGAATCTATCAGGATCTTTCTTGCATATGCTGCCTCAAAGAACATTAAGGTCTTCCAGCTTGATGTTAAGTCTGCATTCCTAAATGGAAAGATTGATGAAAAGGTGTATGTAGCTCAACCTCCATGTTTTAAGGATCCTTTGTATCCAAACAGGGTGTATAAGCTAAACAAAGCACTTTATGGATTGCATCAGGATCCTAGAGCATGGTATGAGGAGCTGTCAAATCATCTTCTTGAAAATGGTTTTCAAAGAGGAGCCATTGACAAGACACTCTTCTACAAAACAAAGGGATCAGACTTACTACTGTTACAAGTGTATGTTGATAATATCATTTTTGGTTCAACCAATGAACAAATGTGTATGGAGTTTGAAGGAGTAATGAAGTCCAAATACATCATGAGTTCTATGGGAGAAATGAACTTCTTTCTTGGATTACAAGTTCAACAAAAAGCTGAAGGGATCTTCATTCACCAAAATAAGTATGTGCAGGATCTCTTGAACATGTTCAACTGTCATGAGTACAAAACTGTCTCAACTCCAATGGACACCAAGGAAAAGATGATTGCTGATGAAAAGGGAGAGCCTGTGGATGAACATGAATATAGAGCCAAAATTGGATCTCTGATGTGTCTGACTGCTACAAGACCAGATATCATGTTTGCTGTGTGTGTGTGCAAGATTTCAGTCAAGTCCAAAAGTCTCCCACATGAATGCTATTAAAAGAATATTCAGATATCCAAGGAATCAATCATTTGATCTAATTACCTACACATACAGTGATTATGATGGCTGCAACATGAGCAGAAAGTCAACCTCAGGAGGATGTCAATTCTTGGGAGAAAGGCTAGTGTCATGGCAATGCAAGAAGCAGACAACTGTCTCAATCTCAACTGCAGAAGCTGAATATGTTGCTGCATCTGCCTGCTGTGCACAAGTTCTATGGATTCAGAACCAGATGCTGGATTATGGTTTGAATTTTCGGAACACCCCTATTCTTATTGACAATACTGCTGCATATTTTACTGTTAAGAATCCAGTCCAACATTCAAAGACTAAGCATACTGAAATCAGACATCACTTCATAAGAGACTGCATTGAAAAAGGTTTGATTGAAATGCAGAGAGTTGACACTAGTGACAACTTGGCTGACCTATTCACCAAGCCACTTGACAGAACCAGATTCAACTTTCTTTTGAAAGCTCTGGGTATGATCAACTGAGATGAAGTCAGATTGAGGATATGTGCTTAGTGTGTGCCTCCATATGCTAATTGATAATTTTTGATTGAGAACACATACTTTGAATGTTGAATGAATATGTTGATTGAATATGCTTGAATATGTTGCTTGTTATGTTAACTGTTGTGTGCTGAAACTGATTTTGTATGCATAATTTAACATGATTAATTTGTATGCATGTTTATCAGTTGATGTGCATTTGTGATGTTAATATAAGTAGTCTTGTTATGAATTATCTGCTAAAATGCTTATCTGACATCACTGCTTAATTGGTTGAATATGTGCTTTATCTGATCTTCTGATATTATTAATATATGATAGACATTGAATGTTAGTGCTGTCTTCTTGTCTTGTTGATGTTATGCTTGATTAAGATTTGATTATGTGCTGCAACTGTTTATGTCAAAATGTGTTTTATGTCAAAATTAAGTGATAAAATAAATTTTCTAATGAATTTTGCATAAATACTATATTTTGAATCAAAACATGAGCATGTTGTTAATGGTGTAAAGACATGATAATATTATTCAGTTCAAGCTTTAAAGAAGCTTAAAAGAAGGATTTTTCAATGAAAATTCTCAGGTAGTTATCTGTGCTGAAAATTATGTCATTTGCCCAGTTGGAAGGACATACACCTGTGTAAGTTTGGTCCTGCAATCTGAAAAGATTAAAAAGATAGCCATTAACTAGAAAACTGAAAGCATTTGGGGCAATTATAACTTGTTTTCTATTCCTTCACTTAAAACTATGTCAATAGCTCTGAATTTAAAGGACATATACTCACAATGTATGTTTGGTCCTGAGTGATCACCTGTAGTCAAACAGAATAACTATTTACCTGCCAATTAAGAGACATTGAGGTGATTGAATATTAAGCTGAATATTAATGGGAAATGATAGTACATTTACTACTTAGCCAATCATATGGATATATTAGGCTAAAAGGACTCTTAGTACAGTCATTGACATGTACGGTTTCTTTCTTATGATATGTAAAATCTAAGGTGATATAAACATAAAGAAAATGCTAAGAATTATGTGGAGTTACATTGTTGTCTATGCATGTTCCTAGATAAATCTTTTCAAATGATAGGCAGAAAAGTGATTATCCAGTCATACACAAGCTTGTGGTCTTTGGTTACCCAAAATGAAACATTTTTTAAAGAATGGCAAAGAACAGTTGTGAACTACTTTAATTTCAAAAATTTTGTCAACCAAAAGTTGATACTTGTTCACAAATTTTTATACAAACAAGAGGGTTAATAACAGAACCATAAGGGCGGAGGCAATCGTATAAGTCCTTTAAACATTCTGAATGAAAGGCCTGTAAGTCCGACTTGCGTGGCATGTAAGTCCAACGTTCAACCTCACATATGTTTGTAGATTTGAAAAGAAATATCTCATAAACTTTCAAAAATTATGTTCTGTCATTAAAGTTTTAACCAAAACTAGGGGGTCAAAGTCAAATTAGGGTGATCTGGAGAAAGCCAAATAAGCCTTGAGGATAGATATGGAGCATCAAAAAACAATATCTGTTATCCATTGAATTTTCTGCAAAATTAATCATATCACCAAAGAAATGAAAATCATGTTAGGTCTAGACCTGCTGTTGACCTGTCTTTGAAGTCGTAATAATGCTGAGAATGAAGTATCGAGAAAGCTACTTAGTCAATATGATCCCATTCCTGAGATGCTTTCAGTTTATAAAAGAAATTGTTTTGAAAAGAAACATAACTGAAATTTGATCTCTAAATGCACCATTTGCTCATAAACTATGATCTGAAATGATACATAATTTAGAAATGTCTCTGACAACTATGACAAGTGGTTTAAGTCAAAAAGTGTTGCATTTTGCCTTTAATAGGTTGAATATGTAAGTTCGGGTAAGGTTTGATGTTCTCAAACCTTTCCGGGCACAAAACAGTTGAATATGTATGAATATGTATTTTCGGGTAAGGTTTAATGTTTTATAACCTTTCCGAGTACACTTAGATACTTGTATCTAAGTTTACTATTTTCGGGCATGCTTTGATGTATTTGATACTTTTCGGGTTGAGTTACTATTTTTGTCACTTTTCGGGCAAGCCTGATTGCTTATGATTAAATACGTATCTTCGGGTAAGGTTTGATGCTTTATAACCTTTCCGGGCACACTTAGGTACTTTTATCTAAGTTTTTCTTTTTCGGGTATGATTTGATAATTTGAATTTTCTCGGGTAGACTATCCTGTTTAGTTTAGTTCCCAAGCATACCTGATGTACGAATATGTTAATCCTAGGAAGCTTAGTGCTAACATAGGATTGTCGGGCAAGCTCTTTGAAATTATAGACTATAGTACACTTAGGTGTTTATATTTAATTTCATTCCGGGCATGCTATATGTTCTTGTGATTATGATTGATTTGAAATTACAAGTGTTTTCGGGCAGACTTTGTCTTCCGGGCACACTTTATATTCCGGGTACACTATTGTTCCCTCAATATACTTGGTAATTTCAAAATTTGACATTCCGAGTACACTGTCTGCAAGATATCATTTCGGGCACACTTTAGGCTCTATGAAGGTTGTTTGGGCATACTATCTTATGAAGGTTGCTCGATCACACTGTTCACCAAAGTATGTTTGATTGAATGTGTTTCTGATTTTGATAGGGTTCATGCTATATTAAGTTTTTTTTTTAATTTAAAGTTGAGAAATTTATATGGGCATCTTAATTGATTCCTAGCAAGAATGTTTATTTGATATTTTATACTTGATTAATTGTCTTGTGATTAAGTTCTCAAGAAATCTGGTATTTCGGGTAAGCTTTCTTCATAGTGTCTTGAATTTAAATTACATAGCTTGATCAAGCAAGGTTTGTGATTAAAAGGGACCAGGTAAACCTTATAAAATTAAAAGAAAATGTTGTCAAGAAAGGTTTAATATTTCATCGGGTAAGCTTTGTGTAAGTGGAAGTATACCGTGTAGACTTTGCAAAGGTTTACTTTTCCGAGTAAGGTTTGGTAAGTCAAAATGATAAAGAGTTATATGTTTTAAAATTGTTTTTAAAATATCAAATGGATAATGTTACTATTTGACAGCTAATAATTCATAAAATGACAAAAAAACATTTAAAACCCACTTTCAAAAGGTATATAAGAGGGAGTTAGGCAAAATTTTCAACATTACATTTCCCCCTCTCTCTTTCCACTGCAATTGCTTACTCGCAAAGAAACCCAAACCGACCTATCGCATTCATTCTTAATCCAAACCCTAATTTGAATCAGCCCTCTAATTCCGACTCGGTAAGCAATAATAATGTGTTTTCCGATCAAGATTAGATTATAATGGGCTTTGATTATATATTTGATTACTAATATCTTGTTTATGTGTTTAGGTTATAAACTTGTCGAAGAACAGGTTCTTAATGACTCACTTCTCTTTCTTCTTCATTTTTATACCTTGAAATTACCTAAAGTACTGAACTTTATGACTAATTTCACTTTGAATATGTTTGATTTTGATGTTCAGATATGGCAGAAGAATAACAACCCAAGTATGTTTTTGAAAAGAAGCATAACATGTGTGCACTATTGCAAGTCACACCTGACAACGAGCCGGTGGCGCCAATGATTACATGGATGGCTCAATCAAATGTCAGTTTTGCTTTCACTGAATGTCCTGTCATCTACAGAAATCATTCACCGGATTTCTGGAGATCTGCAGAACTGGTTGAAGACATCTATGGAAGAAAATCGAAGCAACTATTGCAAGACAAGAAATACACATAACTGAAAGAATGATCAGACGATGATTGCAGTTACGCGATGATGACCATAATCATATAAAATTCAATACAACACACCTGATGAGAATATTTGAAGAGACGATGGGTTATCAGGGAACTGTACATGATGGGCAGTTTCAAAAGGGGATGTTTCTGATGCTGTATAAATTTCTCATTCACCATGTGATACAGGGGTTTGCTCCAAGAAAAAGGATCATGGACTTTGATGAGTCATGATTTAGCAAATGCTATTGTTGGGATTATGTATGATCTACCCTTCAATATTTCAAAGATGATATTTGTTGGGCTGGTAGCAAACTTGAAGAAGGCAGAAAGGGATAGGTTCTTACAATATCCAAGGTTCCTGTAGATAATCTTTAATAGTGAATTAAGAGATCTACCCACTATGGGAATTACACACCTACTGCAGAACCCTGACACATAGAAGAGAAATAAGAATCTAGGTGTTCCCAATAGATTTGACTCAAATGTTCCATTTGAGATCTTGCCATGGTTGTTGGACCATGACATGATTATGATGCCAGTGCCTGAGTTGAGCTCAATGGAGGAGGAGGGGAGGTTGATAAGTTGGAGGATGAAGATGATGACAATGATGATGGAGATGAAGGAGGAGCAGGGGTAGCTATGAATGTTGACGCACCTGATCAGGGGGAGCAACTTGAGGAACAAGAACAACCTATTTCACCACAACCAAAATAACCACCACACATTGATCAACCCATTATACCCTCACCACCACAAACTCCACCACATCAAACCACTCAATCCCCACCCCAAACCCTAACCATAAGCCAACCTGATACTTCAACACATGTATCACCAACACCACAAACACCACCAACGTCTAGCCCAATTCACTCAGATCCATTCATCCCAAGCCCACCTCATACACAATCATCACCACTATCTGCATTTCAAACCCACATCACATCCAGAACAGCCTAACTATGAACACTTTTCTACATCACCACCTATAACACCACCCCTGACACTGACCTGTTGACCCTGTTAAAAGAAAATGCTGAACTGAAGAGAAGGAATCAGGAGGTGACAGAGGAGAATGTGATGTTGATAGAGAAGTTGGTACAAGCAAAATTGAAAATTCAAGCCCTGGAGCAGGAGGTTGAGAAAACCTCAGCTTCTCCAAAATAGGGGGAGAATGATAGTATACCAACTATCTCTGGTGTAGATGTTGAAACTGAAACTGTAACAGTTGTAGAGACTGCAGACAGTTTGAAGTTGATTATGATTGATTATGATGATGGAGAGGAGAGTAGTGAGGAGAGGAGAATTGAGGATGAGGAGTATGAAGGTGATAGATCAGATGTGGGAGAACAAGAATATGATTAAAATGATGAAATTGCATATGTGGAAAGGCATGAAGAAAATGTTGAGACAGAGGATAGGATTGAAAAGACAAATGTTGAGGAGAATGTAGTTGTTACTGATATGGCTACTGATGTTTTAATTAACACTCAAACTGAAGTAGAGACTGAAGTAATGAATGAAGGGAATACTGCTACTGAGGAGCCTATCACTGAAACTCAACAACCAGAAAGCTCCAAGAGGGTAGAGTTTGACCCTGAATTAGAAGCTCTTGAGAAGGAGATTGATGACTATAGACAATCTGATGATGAGGAGGAAGTAGTGCCCAAAAGGATGGATAAAGGTAAAGAAAAAGTCACAGAAGAAGAGCCTGTTAAGGCCTATCCAGAAAAAGATGTTTTGTTTACAGAAGATGCTGAAGCTGCTACTACTGCTTTAAGGGAACAAGAAAATATTTTAAGAGAAACAAGGGACAGAGAGATACTGGCCCAAACCATGGACCTGTAGAGTTGGCAGAGCAGGAAAACTTGATCAACCAAGCCAAGTTTGCAAAAGAAGTTATTGATGAAGTGGCTGATCAAGAGGTGATTGAAGCCTTGATTAAGTTAAAAGAGCAAGAGGAAGCTGACAATTCCTTAGCTATAGTGGTTAGCATGTTTCAAACTGAAAGTCAACAAGAATCAAAGTCAAATGAGACTGCTGAACCAGAAAATCTGAATACTGATATGATGGTTGAAGAGGAAATTGGTGAGTCCATGGCCTTAATGGCTGCAAAGAAATGGGCTCAACAGATTAAAGATGACATTAGACAAAATCCTGATGAATGGGAGTGTGTGGATGATCCCAAGTATGGAAAGAAATACTCAAGAAAAAGGGATAGACCAGAAACATTTATGCCAGGTGAAGGTACTAAGTCTGCAAAGAATGGAAGATGGGATGACAAGAACAAGTACTTTGTTGAAACTCTAGATGAAGATGCTAGTCCTATCAGGGCAGTCCCACTGCAAACCTTGCAACCAGGTGAAAGGGTTCAAGGTGACCCTGATGTGCCTGTTCAAACTGAATCAAACCCAGAGCATCCAACCTCTGATGAACCCAAGATTGATGCTGTAAATGACTTAACTGAAGAGGAGGATGAGTTTGAGGAATCTGATGAGGATGATAATCCTGATGATGATCAAAGAAAAGGTGTTAAAGCTACCAATGTTGAATATCCACAAGTTGAAATGACTAATGAACAGAAAGCTAACATTGAGTTGAGTATGAGGGAAGCCAAAAGGAAACATCTTTTGGTTGTAAAGCTGAGAAAGCATGGAATAAGTTTTGAAGCTTTGGCTGATCTTGATGATGATCAGTTGCAAAAGAGACTTGATAAGGAGAGGGATGGTTTCAAGAAAAGGATGGAACAAAAGAACAGAGGCTGCCAGAAATACAGAGAATATCTCAGAAGGCATAATTATTCAGAGAAAGATCTGTCTCACTTCACAGTTGACCAACTCTAAGACCTTTACAACAGTGAAAGAGAAAAGGTGATTGAAAAATGTGTGAAGGAGAATGAGAAGATTGAAAAATTGGAAACTTTGAAGGAGAAGTTTGGAGGTATGTGTGGATACTTGCTTGAGAAAGGGTTGAAGCCTGAAATGGTTGAGAACCTATCCAGAGAATCAGTTTTGGATAAGTACAATAAACTGAAGAGAAAGGAAAAATTGAAGAGGGTCGAAACTGAGAGCTCTACTAAACAAACTGAAACATCTGCTGAACCTCCAATAAAGAGAAGAAAGATAATGACTCTGAAGGAGAAACAGAAGATGCAGGGTGAAAAGGAAATGTCCAAGGAAGTTCCTGTTGTTGAAACCCCTACTTCACAAGAAGTGAATTCTGAACCTGAAGATGAACCTTCTGTACCTTGGGAAAATGAAGAGATGATCAACATTCTAAGGAACATAATGATTACTTAAAGGGGAATGGATGAAGCCTCTTTTAATACCTTGGAAAAGGAGGATTTGAAATACCTATTCTATACCCAAAAGGCTGAATGGGAGAAATCTCTAAGGGAAGGTGAGAACCCTAGATACTATGCAGATGGGAGATTTGTACTTGCTGGTTTGTCAAAAACTCCTGGTATGGAAAAAATATTTCTAGCTCTTAAAGATGCAGGAGCAAATATTGTTATATTGTTGAACTTGCCAACCTTCCAACTGAAATGGTTGAAGCAATCTACATAAAACCTTTAATTTGGGGCCTAGAAAACCCAAGAAGTCTATTCCTTTTAGGCCACCAATTTCAAGAAGATATCCACAAGGTGGAAGTGGTGAAGGTGGAAGAGGTGAATCAAGTAGATCTGCACTACAAAGAACATGAAGACCACAATCAGATGTGGATCTTCCTAGAGAACTCTATTATGATTCTGTATCTGAATGCTTGAGAGTGATTATGGAAAGCAGAAAGCTAAGAGAGATAGTTGTGAGAAGTGACTTTTATGATTATACTCAAGAACAACTAGAAAAAATGGCCACACTTGACCTGTATGAATATAGAGACAGAAACAAGATGGCAGGTAGGCAAAAGAATGATCTCTCAAAGTTTTCGAAGAAAGAAGCTGATCAGGGATTTCGGTTCTTAAAAGAAAAGAGAAGTTGGAGAATGATTCAACTTCACAGATCGAAAGGTCAGAGAAGTTGATAAAAATGGACCAAGCTGAACTGCACTACCAAATGAATGTCAGAGACAAGAATCCAGTGTCAAACCTGAATGCATGCTTAAGCCTTGGAAGAAGAATGACACGCCCCAACTATACTGTCCAAATAAATGGCATCATAACTGAAATGGAATACGAAGAAGATGTTGACCATTATTTGCTGAGAAACTCTGATGGAAAAATACTGGGGATTATCAAGAAGGATGAAGACATGAATTGCTTACATGATGAAGATCTACTGGATATAAGGGACTTGGTCATACCAAAAGGTCATACTCATTACCGAGCCCTTGATATCTTTAAAATGAGAGCTGCATCAGTGATCACAAACAGAAGGCAAGTCGCATACAATGCATGGAAGAGATAAAATTCCTAGATTAGGCTTTGATATGTAATGTCTTCGGACGACATTTTGAATATGTAATTTGTTTATGTTAATTGATTATGTAATTTGACTTTTGATTTGATTTGTATTTTGACTAAGTGTAAGTAACTTTAGAAATGTTTTGGGTCAGCTGAGGTGTTCCAATCTAGGGGGAGATTGTTGGGTCAAGAAATTGACCTAAGGGGGAGATTGTTAAGTAAAAGACTTGTTCTAAGTGACATATGGAAGATTGGAATCTTCTCAACCTCCTCAGAACTTGCTAAGTATGGATCCGGGCACACCTTAAACCTCTGAGCAAGCTTTTACTTAGCCGGGTACGATATTTTGTCTATCGGGCAAGGTTATCTTCTTGAAGTCTTCTTTAGTGGAAATCTGGGCAGGGTTTACAAATTAGTGTATTACCTGGCAAGGTTCACTAGTTTATGCAAGTCCGGGCATGGTGCACTGTATCAAGCAGGTTTGTTCTTCATAGCCAAGTAAAGTTCACTTCCGAGTAAGCTTTAGGCTAACCAAGCTCATGAAGCCAAGAAATCGGAAGACCGGGCAAGGTATTCATTAATAATTATGGTCGAAGTAGGCTTGATGATTTAATGATATATCTCAAGTATGATCGGGCAAGGTTCAACTTAAGCAAGGAACAGTGCTACCGAGCACACTTTGCTAATAAGATTTTCTCTAGCAAAGGGTTGAAGGGACCATTGAAGAACAAGGTTGCTCGTAAGGGTTTGTCGGGCAAAGTCTGACAAAGCCATGAAGATTGAAGTCTACCCGGTGAGTATTTTACTTGGTAAAATACTTTTCAAGTAAAGTCTACCCAGAAACTGATCCCGAGCACACTTCTATATTACCAAGTCCTAAAGGATGGCAGAGCATACTCGGAAAATGAATAGTGATTGTAAAGCCTACCCGGAAGACTTGTTTTACACTTAGAATATTTCTAAATATGTAATTTGAATATGTATTTACGTTTAGGGTCTTCTAGAAGGAATGACAGCTGTCATAGGGTCGCAGGTCTATAAATAGAATGTTTTAGGGCACGCTGCCTAAGGCAAACAGACACATTAATTAAGAAAGAATATTGTGTGTGACGGCTGTCTTAATATAGTACGGATAAAACCTTCCTTCAAGAAACCTAAATCGATTATCCACTTTGTATGATTTATATTATATAAATGGAAATCTTTTGAGTGAATCTTTTTTGTGTTGGTTACCTTTGAATACTGATTAAGCAACCATATGTTTGTTATTGATTCCGCCTTTAACAAACGGTAATCTTTCCAAATATAGCAACCCGTCATTAACTCCCTTGTCGACACATCTATTTGTGTGAGTTATGGCATGATTCGAGTAAGATCCAGCTGAAATCGGGGACCTGACAGGTTCCCTTCTACCTCGGATATTATTAGGGTCCGGTTCCCTTCTTCCTCGTGTATTATTAGGGCTCGGTTCCTTCTACCTCGAAAACTATTAGTGTCCAGTTCCCTTCTTCCTCAAATATTATTAGGGTCCGATTCCCTTCTTTCCATACAACCATACCATACATTTCTTTATATTTATATTTATAAACTTTCATACATACTTCCAATCTTTCATATAACATACATGTATCATTCATACATTATATATTAAACAATCACATCTTCCAACGATCACTTTCCCTGCGTGCATACTAAAAGTCAGCTATGTTGAGTGAGTTCGGGTTAATCATGCAACATATAATACATTCAAATACTTATTTATACATTGTTCCAGAAATCCGTAACCATCTTCCTGCAAACGACAGGATTCTCACGAAGAGCATTAGAGATCCTGCAGGTATTGAGTCCAACAATCATCGACTTGAACTCCTTGTGAGCCAGTGGCGGATCATACAGGTGACCAACTATATTATGAGTATCTACAAACTTTAACAGAATTTGATCAGCCATATCTGCAACAAACTTAACAAGTTAGATAATAGTAATCATTAAACCATAAATTAAGATACACTTGGATTATTAAGCAAAGGTGGACTCAAAAGAAACTAAGTGACAATTCAAGTTGCATTGGAGTGGGCCAAAAGAAGCATCACAGTAAAGGTCTGGGCCAGGGCTGTGAGAATTTTGGGCCTGTCAGGGGGAATCTCGGTCAAAGTAATGGAGTTCTCGGTCAACAGAGATTGATGAAAGCCAACCGAGAACAGAGGTTCTCGATCAATACATTTAACCAAGAACAGATGGGTTTTCGGTTAGTACAATTAACCGGGAACAAGATTCAAGGGAGGGTTCTCGGTCAATGAAAGTCAAGCCAAGAACCCTTTGCCAGCTGGGGCAGATAATCCCATGGATTCCACCTTGGAACATGTGTAATCATCCTCAACCTGCCGAGATCCCCAAAGACTTCCATTAAACCTGTAACAACACATACATAAACAACCGAAAACCCCTAAATAACTACTAAAAAATGCATCAGAACCCCCTTTTTAACTCAAAAATCCACTCTTAATTCACCAAACCATCCATAAGATAGGTTCACCGCAATCATTGAATATGTCGCTGTTGATACATGGGATCCATATGATTTCGTTGAGTACCTGCTAGTCAACAAAAAAACACTTTAAAAGTGATTAGATTTTGATTTCGGCAAGATGACTTGGAGAGAAGTTCTCGGCTGAGAAGATTAAAGGGTTTGGGGGTTTTAAAAGGTAATGAGAGGAGAAAAGAAAAAAATAACTTTAAGAAGTACTTATACTCAGATCAGACGGGCCGAAAACCAAATACAGCCCAATTAAAATCATAACCCATTTGGAAAGGTCCAAAGCTTTCAAAGCCCAAGTTTAAGAAACACATGGTTTATACAAACGTTTCGAGGAGAGTAATTTCGAGGAAACGCAATATTAGACAGGACAAAATAAAAAATAACAAATAAAACTAAATTAAAAAAACTTAAAAAATAATTATTCACACAAAAACCAACTCCCTTAAATATTTAACGTAGGGATCGAATTTTAGTTTTTGATAAATCCGCCGCCTTTTATGAAAAGATCCGAACATGGAATCATATTGTTTAAGGTGCTGTCACAAGGATTCATGTTTAGCGTTATTATGACATAAGAGACAGGTAGATAGTAGGTATAACATACTTAGCATGATTTTCATTGCATCAGTGATATGATTAGGGTTCAGTTCGGCATAAAGCTTAGATGGACATCACTTATGGACCTGTGGTGCCTCTATCTCTTCTCAAAGCGTATTTGGTTTTCCCTAAATCACCCCAATTTGACTCCAACCCCCTAGTGCTTGATCAAAAGTTTTTTATAAACGCAAAATTTTAGGCTTTAAGGTTGGACGTTGGATTTAGTGCCAGTAAACTGACAAACCTTTCATTCGAGACATGACAGGACTTACTTGTGTGCCCCCATCTCTGTAGTTCTAGTTTGTCCCTTTAAGCCTTTTGAAAATAATTTTAGTAATAGATACATAGCTCATGAATAACTCTTTTGCTAATTTTTTTATGACATAAAAGCACAATATTTTGGTGATCAAGACACTAACGGGCTCGTGTATAACTGGGTAATTTCTTTTCTGCCTATCATTCGGAGAGATGTACATGGAGACATGCACCGGTCTTCAAGATGAATCTCCACATTAAGTTTAGCAATTTTAGTTTATATCACTTCAACTTTTACGCGTCATGAAAAGCTACCATACAATATCAATGATTGTTCTAGAGCCTTTTAAGCTTAATAACTTCACCTGTTAGGCATACAGAAACAATTTATCTATCAATTTCCAAAGGTTGGATCAATTTTCATTTGAAAATATTTTGATTCTTTTAACAAGCTGTTAACTGAATAATAATATCATTTCCTGGAGAGTTAAGTAAAACACACGTGTTATGCATTCAGTCACCCCGATCACTATAAGCTTTCAGGTTAATGGCTATCCATTTTAACCACAAGTGGTTAACCGGACCAAACATGCATGGAAACACATGTCCTTCCAACACAAAGTTACTGACATAATTTTAAGTGAATGAACACGAAACACAAAAACATATCATAATTGCCCCGGGTGCTTTCAGTCATTAGGTAAATGGCTATCCTGTGAAACTTCAAGTAGAACCCCAGACCAACCATATACAAGTATATGTCCTTCAAACTTGAGCAACCGACATAATTTTAAGCGAAAATGAATCTTGAGAAACTCAAATAATTTTTTTTTTAAAATAGAAGACAACTCACACACACTATTTTTGATATTTTGATTTTTCAATGCACACACACTATTTTTAATATTTTTCTTTTTTAACGTACACACACTATTTTTTGTTTTTTTTATATTAATCCCTCTAAATTTGTGTAAAAACTAACAAAAAATGTACAAATTTATTCCCAAAAAAAAAACTCAATCCTCGAACCGTAGAATTTTAAGAAAACTCACAAGCACGTTAAAAATTTTGTTTATCTAACCGGTTTTGTAAATAGGTCCGCCACGTTATTATCTGTGTGGACCTGTTCAAGATGAATCAATTTCCGATTGAAACAGTCACGAATAAAATGAATTTTAATATCGATGTGCTTGGGTTTAGAATGTTGAACTGGGTTTTCAACAATGGCAATGGCCGCATCATTATCACAGAAGATAGGAGTGTCAAGAAATTCCAAACCGTAATCCAGCAACTGGTTTTGCATCCAGATAATCTAAGAGCAGCAAGAGGATGCGGCAACATACTCTGCTTCAACGGTTGAGGTGGATACCGTTTGTTGTTTCTTACACTGCCATGAGATGAGGCGATCTACGAGAAACTGGAAACCGGCTGACGTGGATTTCCTGTCAATGCTATCAGCAAAAGCATAAAGATCAAATTCTGATTGTTTGGGATACCAAAGACCTAACTTCGGTTGTCCCTTCAGATATTTTAAAATACGTTTAACAGCAATTAAGTGAGAGAGTTTAGGATTAGCCTGGAAGCGGGCACATTGGCAGCCTGCAAACATCATGTCAGGACGGCTAGCTGTGAGATACATCAGAGATCCGATCATCGGTCGATAGCATGTTTTATCTACGGGACTCCCTTCAGGATTAGATGACAATAGCTGTCTTTCTGCCATTAGAGTATTAGCACTCTTGGAATCTTGAAGCTCAAACTTAGCCAGCATGTCTTCAACATACTTTCCTTGATGTAGCAGAATTCCCGTTGGACTTTGCCGAACCTGTAACCCTAGAAAAGTTGTCATCTCACTCAACGAGCTCATCTCAAACCTTTTCTTCATAACGCCTTCAAATTCTTTGCACAAGTTAACACTGGTGGAACCGAAGATGATGTTATCAACATAAATCTGGACCGGAATTAAATCCTTTCCGACAGTTTTCCGGAACAAAGTTTGATCAATCGTTCCCCGCTTGTAACCATGGTCAAGTAGGTGCACGGTCAATGTAGCATACCACGCCCGTGGAGGCTGATGTAACCCGTACATAGCCTTGTCTAACTTTTAAACATGATTTGGCTTCTTAGAGTCAACGAAACCCGGTGGTTGATCGACATAAATCTCTTCTTTGACCTCACCATACAAAAACGTTGTTTTAACATCCATACGATGCATAGGCCAGAAAAATTATAATTGTCTCAAGTCTAGCTACTGGAGCATAGACTTCTGTGTAATTTAACCCTTCTACCTAACGAAACCCGCGAACTACCAGTCATGCCTTGTTATGAACAATAACCCCGGTCTCATCTTGCTTGTTCATGAACACCCATCTTGTATCAAGTGCTTTCTTTCCTTCCGGCAGCTTAACTAATCTCCACACTTTCAACTTATCAAACTGATTTAGTTCTTCATGCATAGCATCGACCCAACTAGGTTCTTGAAGTGCCATCTCAACGTTCTTTGGTTCGATTTAAGATATGAAACAGGAAAACATACAGCTATTTATGTGTCTGGTCTGACTTCTGGTAGATACACCTGATTCAATTAGGCCTATGATGTTCTCAATCGGTTGATTCTTTTGGATTCTTGAAGGAATTGAATGATCGGAAACATCACTGCTAGATTGAAGATTTGTTATGTTCTCCCCGGAATCAGTAAGGGGATTTTTCCAGCTAGATGTTGTTGTGCTGTGAGAGTACGAGGTGCTGGCAACGTATTCATCTGGAATGGCGTCGGGAAACAGTTTGCTCCCAAATATCTGACGAACGGAACTCTCCCCCTCAACATTAGCAGTATTCTCAGACGAGATTGGCGAACAGTCAATTTCTAAAGACTGTTCAGGCTTATTGTCAGTTGAGGTTTAAGTAGCTGGCTCAGCAATCTCATCATCTAGTAATGGAGATATATGAGACAGTGACTGAGAGCTGACTTGCACAGCTTCCACTGTGGGACCATTTTGAGATTCTGTGTTGATAACTGGAAATACATTGATGGGCTTAAATAATTCATTGTAGTCGAATAACCAATCGGGACCAACACGGGCGTCAGTCTCATTTTCTTCTAACCAACCAACTTCATAGGATTCTATAATCTGTTTAGTGGACTTGTTGTAAACCTTGTAAGCTGTATTTCCCGCATAACCAACGAAGTAACACTCATCTGCTGCAGCTCTAAACTTTGGAGTGGTTTCTAGATTTAGCAACGTGCACGGACACCCGAAGGCTCTGAAATGTGCGACAGTGGGTTGATGACCATAAATGATCTCATACGGAGTCTTCATCTTGGACTTATTGATTATCACCCGATTCTGAACATAACAAGCCGTATTAATGGCTTCTGCCCAGAAAAACAGTGGCAGTTTGGAGTCACACAGCATCGTTCTTGCTGCCTCGATTAGAGTTCGGTTTCTTCTTTCAGCGATTCCATTTTGTTGCGGTATCCTTGGAGCGCTATACTGACGAATCATCCCCTTTTCTGAGAAAAAATGATTCAGAACTGCATTCTTGAATTCCGTTCCATTATCACACCTAATTCCTTTCAGCTTTAGGTTCAGTTGATTTTCCATCAACACTACAAATTTCTTAATCAGATATGCAGTTTCACTCTTATTTGACAAGAAAAACACCCATGTAAAACGTGAGTAGTCATCAGTAATAACAAGAAAATAAGAGCTACGAGACAAACTTAAAACATGAACCGGACCAAAGAGGTCCATATGAAGAAGCTGAAAAACTGACAAAATTGTATTAATTAACTTAGGTTTATGAGATTTTCGATGATGTTTTCCAAAGCGCAAGCCACACATTTTTCAACAGTCACAAAATCCTTGATTGGTAAACACAAACTAGATTGTTTTTAGCAAGACGATTCAGGTTTTTAGTATTTGCATGACCAAGCCAACCATGCCAAAGCATCGCATTATGTTCTGACACTTTTGAAAACAAACAGGTTATTTCGTCAGGAACATTTTTGTTCATGTAGATCACATAAGCGTTATCTTTTCGCTGTGATCGAACAAGAATCCACTCTTTTGGTATGATTATACCAGGTTTCAGAATTAAGCATTCCTTTTTGGTAAAATGAGTTGAAAAATCTATGCTTTAATTCTGGAACAAAATTAACATTTTCAAATTTTAAAACACCGTTACTTACAGTACCCTTTTGAGTGATCTTTCCTTTCTATCCTCCTTCAAAGGACACATACCCACCATTAAATGTTTAAATGTCGTGTAGCTGGGTGATGTCTCCTGTCATGTGCCTAGAACAGCCACTATCAACATACCAAGGTCTGATGATATTCCTCCACAACTGCCCTGCGCGAAATGCGGGATTAGTTAGTTTTTGGTACCCAGTCCATACTTACACTGGGTGACCCTGATTCATCTACAGTTGTCACGGAATGCCATGACATGTCCTTTTAATCATCAAAAATAGATTTTGTTGACTCTTTGGCTGGAGATTTAGGCAACCATCTATGTCTGTGAGACTTGGAGTTATAAGTACTAATGGTTGTCATGATCTCCGGTCCCTTAGACGTAGAACTATTAGATGAAACCGTTTTCTTCTCCTTCTTAGGTCTAGTGTTATTGTTTGCATGTGATTTTGAACTTGAAACACCTTTACTAACCCTTCTTTTGATCATGTTGGGTTTGGTCTGATGAGGACGAAACCTGCCAGATTTGTTTCGGTTCCAATCATCGTCAAAGGAACTAGCCGAATAATGTCTAAACCCTTGCCTATACGCATTATGAGGCACATATGGCATATTCCTTTGATAAAGTCCGTAGTATGGAATGTACTGACGATGTGGACAATTTCTGGCAATATGACCAGGAGTGCCACAGTTAAAACATGTCTGACGTTTTATGAAAAATTCACTGTGGACCAGTCTGTTTAGATTTACGAGAATTCACATTTTGCTTTTTGAACTTATCACCTTGTTTGTCATTAGAGCATCCCTCCTTGACAAACTTAGGTGCAACATATTTTTATGATGTTTTTGATTTTTTTGAAATTTTGTTTTTATTAGAAATCACATTATTAGAATTTAAGGTTTCAACCGAATCAATCACACAAGTATCCTTGCTCTTTAAAACAGAGCCCACACAAACAGTCGGAACAACAGAATTCAAAACAGGAAGTTCTAAAGAAACATTTGAAATAAAATTATTATCAAAATCAAAACAAGGGTCATCATCCTCATCAGTCCACTCCTTCACAATTAATTTTCTGCACATGAAGTAGACACGTTAGAATCGTTCATCTTTAAAATAGACGAACCAGCATCAGTAGAGCTGGTTCCATCACCTTTGTCTTGTTTACCATACTTCATATCCTTTATCTTTTCTTCCTGTTCTTTGGTGACAGGAGTAGGGACATAATTTTGATTGTATGGTGGGGGAATTGGTTGAAACCTATCCCCTTCCCTTCATTTTCTTTCCACCATAGTTGGTTTTCAATCACCGAGTTGACTACTTTACTGGAACCTTTGAATTTTTTAAAATTAAATTCTGCCTTTTCAAATTTACTAGTTAGATTTAAAATTTCTAACTTGGTGGCTTCCAGTTTAGCAGTTAACTCAAAAAATTCTTGTTTGGCATCACGGTGGTGACAACACTTTATGCTAAAATCATATTTAAGTTTCTTAATGTCTTGTTAATTTCAGGGTTTGTAGAAAGATTCCAGCAGTTCTCATTTCAGTTACAAGAGATATAAATCTTTGAAGTTGGGACTCCAATGTCTCTCCTAGAAAATAATTGAACATGTTAAACTTTTGTCTCAGCAGATCTTGACGACTTCTTTTCATGTCCTCATTTCCTTCATAAACCTCTATCAGTGCGGCCCACAATTCCTTAGATGTTCGAAGTTCTCTAAACTGAAGGGCAATCTCGGATGAAAGTGCCATGGTTAAAGTTGAGAGGGCTTTCTCATCTTCTTAAAACTTAGCAAAATCATCATCATCATATTCAATAACCGGCTTTACAGGAACCTCATTTGAATTTTTTCTTTGATAAGTGATCACTTGGGGTCCCCTCACAATGCTTCTCCAAATTTTCGCATCTTTCATTTTGGCATAATGTTCGAAGCGAAATTTCCATTCACTAAACCCCTCGTGGGACAATAAACGACGTATGCGAGTAGCAGTTCCCATGATGGAATCAAGCTCTTAGTGAAGAGACGAGTTGATGGAGCTGCTACCATTTGTTAACTGGGCCATGTTAAATTGAATTAAAAATAAGTCCAATTAAATAATCAAGTCCAGTCACAGGTCCAAGTCAAAAACAAGAGGGGCCCAACAAAGTAAACTGAGCTGAGCTGAAAGTTATATGGATCAGTTGACCGAAAACTTGGATATTGACCGAGATCTAGAACAGTTGACCGAGAACAGTTGACAGAGAACTAGAACAGTTGACCGAGATCTCAAACAGTTGACCGAGAACCACTATTGTTCACCAAATCCTTGACCGAAAACCACCTTGGCCGAAAACCTAGAGTGTTGACAGGCTATTGACCAAGAACCAAGTTGGTTGACCAAATGTGTTGACCGAAATCACTAATTTGCCGAGAACGCAATCAGCCGAGAACAATGTAGGCCGAAAACCTGAGAAAACTTCAACTGAATTGTAACAACTTTCCAACTGATACGGGATTCGATTTAATTTTCAAGTCAAACCGAATTTTATCCAAGAATAGACTTATCTTTCTTCTCCGAACACTGCCTCGCTGGAAATACTCACCAAACCTTGTAGATAATATCCTCGAATCGTTGATATCACAATAACGAGTCTGAATTCGTCAAAGGCTCTGATACAAATTGTAAGTCCCGAATCTGGATCACTACAATATGATATCAACTAAACGAGTATTGGTGAGGAATACCAACACTCGGTGATTCAAGAACACGAATGATAACAAGTAAAATAACACGGAATTGCTTCAAAACACACGTATATTATTGAATACGTCGGGTGCTTAAGCACTTACAAAACAAATGAACATAAACTGGAAGTGAACAACCCTTAACCCTATACATAACATCACTATATATAGGGACACCATCCAACTAAGGTCGGCCCAAAACAATCACCAAGCCCACCGAGAACACAAGTGTTCTCGGCTTACACATTAACTAACAACCAAGCCCAAGACAAAGTTAAACCAAATTAAACTAAGCTCAAACCACAAGACTAGGCCCAACAATTATATTTACAAACTGTTCCTACCCGGTTCCAAATTCTACCCGGTTCGGGTCCTACCTGAGGTTCCGGCGGTTTTTTTTCTTAAACACAGCTGATGGTCAAAGTAGCCGTTGCAACGGTAATATAGCCGTTGTGACCGGTTTTTGAGAGAGAAAAGAGCCGTTGTAACCGGTTCCAATGGTAATATAGCCGTTGGAACCGGTTTTTGATGCCCGAAACCTATATATAACTTGTTTCCACCACTTGTTTCACCACCAAACTCAAAAACAAACTAAAATACTTCTCGTTTAGAAAACCCGACCATCCGACTCAATAATATTGGCACCCACCAAAAAAACTAACAACAAGGCTAAGAAGAATGTTTTTGTTGAACCCGTTCGTGCTATAGATGACCCACAAGTTCTTGCGGTAGTCACCCATAACCGCAAGCAATAAGTATGGAAGAATTGGGATTTGATTTTCAATGTCGATGGTGATCAAATGGCCCGTTGCAAACTATGTAGAACACTATTAAAGCACGATTCCAACTCGACTTTGAAAAAGCACATCGAGAAGCCATATTGCAAGGCCTTGAAAGGCATTGGCGCAACCAATCAAGTTGACTTGGGTAAAGATGGTACGCTATTTCGTTTCAACACGAATCAAGTTCAAGACAGAATGGCAAATTTCGTTATTCAACGAGGTTTGTCGTTTAGCCACTTCGACGACCCGGATTTGACGTCGTTGATTCGAGAAACTCTACAACCGTGATACTCACATGTAATTCGTACTACCTTA
>NW_027499648.1:0-117313 GCF_021521415.1 Bidens hawaiensis | reverse complement strand
AAAAGAAAACAAAGAAAAAGATGAAGGGTCGTTTAAATTCACAAGACCAATATGTTAGAGCTGTGGCAGAAGGCATCACGGGAAATGTTTAAAACCAACCAACTTCCCATAAATATTCCATTTATCACATACAACTTTTGCAAGAAACTTGGTCATTCGGAAGACGATTGCAGAAGGAAAACAGTTGTATGTTTTAGGTGTGGAGAAACGACCCTTCAGCTCATAATGTCCGAATAAGACAAACAAAGCAAATGAAAGCGGTGCTAAGAAAGGAAAAACTAAAATAAATATATTAAACGCACAAGGAGCATCCGACAATCAAGAATAGAAGAAGATAAGAGTATGCCAAATGAATGTTCAAAATCCAAGAGCATTAGAAATAACTAATAGTTTAGTTAGCTCTTGTAAATTGTTCATAATCTCGTTTAAAACGAGAAATTTTGTAACTGTATAAGGGTATTTAAATCCCTAATGTATAAAGAAAGATAATAACATATAGATCGTGTCTTTACACAACAATGATTATATATGCAAAGGAAAAGAGATAGTAAAATTTTTGAAATACATGAAACTATCATATATAGACAGACGAAACGAATGAATTAAACTAAGACATAAGAATATGTCTACTCAAGGAAAATCAGTTATCTGAACATTTAAAGTTCAAGATTATAAGTAAAGGAAATAAACAGAAGGAAGTAAAGAATATCATTACTCAAAATATGAAAATCATGAAAAGTATCAAGATAATTAAATTAAAAGGATTCGATAGGCTGAATCCAAGAAGCAATCTTGTTAACAACAGTAAATGCTTAAAATACAAATGTAAGGTAAATAGTTAAACACAACTGGCCACTGTGCTTAGCAAATTACAATTACTTACGATATTCTAAACTATTAACTGAATACATCATCTAAAGATATGAGTTAACAACAAATCATAAATTGCAACCATGCAAACAGTTCAAGTTAAGCTCAAGCAGCAGATTAGAAAGAGTCTGATAGCAAATCGATAAGCAAGAAATCACTCACAACCAATCTCGAGAACGAGATTCATTCCAAGGTTGGAAGGATGTAACATCCCCAAAATTTTGATCCAAATTTGACAACTTAGGAAAGTTGAAGGATCAAATTTATTCTTAAAAATAAGTTATTCAAAATCTAAATAAAGAAATATAAAGAAAATAAGAGAAAATAAAAACATTCCATAAAGAGAATCATCTCATGTAAAGGGTATGAAAGAAAGAAAACCCATCCCACATGGAAAGATGCAAGAAAGTGGAAGCATTCCACATGGGTATAAATAAGGAATATAGAATCCATCCCACATGAAAAGTGGTAAAGAATTGGAAGCTCTTTATAAGAGATAGAGTTTCCTTAGTTATATTCTTTTATGCTTAACAAGCACCAAGTGGTCCTAGCAGAGGGTGCGGAGCACCCGACGCGCACGGGCTCGGGCGAGGACGATGGCGATGGCGAAGGCGACGGCGATGGCGACGGGCGTTGGGCGCAATGTGGCGCTTTGATGGCACACTTTGCACTTCGCATGCTCGCATCGCCGCGAGCCGCCTTAGTATTTTTGAACAATGGGAGTAAGGCCCAGACGTAATAAGCTACGAAATTACAAGGAACTAAAAATGAAAAAGATTATATCTAGGGACACATCGCGATACGCGATGAGTCCAAGAACAAGGCTATCGCGTATCGCATTGGGCTGTTATGACTCAGCGACATGTATCACATCCGGGTGATACGTTGCAATACGTGGCAACCTCTGAACAACATGAGTCATCGCGATACGCGATCACCATAATAAATGGTCCATCGCGTATCGCGATGGGACCGAATCAGCATATATAAAGGGGGTTCACGACATTCATTCTTCACACCCAAACTTTTCTTTCTCTAGATTCACTCTTTATCTACCTCGGTTTTCGTGCCCTCGATCCGATAATCATCACCTCGTAAACTGTGCCTTATACTGACGAAACCTAGAAGTGTGGGCCAACAAAACCCAACGACCGGCGCACCTCGTTTTGTGTGATGACCTCGTAACCCGTGACGATCTCGTAATGAGTGCCAAGCTTCGAAGTTCCGCCAATAAAGTCTTAGTACGCGACATAGAGTAAAAGTGTTGCTCGTACAAGATTCGGCATATAAACTCTGTATACCGGTTAAGGTAGGGGTTCTGTCTAAGTTATTATTTTATTATTATATGGCTAAGACCCTAGTCAGGGGTATAGCCTAGACCTTGATCAAAGAATTATAAATATAAAGATTAATTCAAAATAATGTTTGTTTAAAAAGTAAGAAAGATGGAATTTTTAATAAATGAGGATATAGTTAGCATATTATTTCTTCATTATTAAAAAAAATAAGATATTATACAAAGGATAGAGATAAGTGACGTTTCTTCTTGAAGAAGAAACATAGCACATGATTAGCATATAAAGAAAAATATTTCAAATCTTGTATCTTATTCAAATAAAAGATCAGTCAAGGTTTAAAGCAATCATAACCAGAATAAAGGTCTGTAGCCGGATTAAAAGACGATTCAGGTATTTATATAAACCTATTTTGTTATAGGTTAATCATTCATTCATTCACAAAGGTTTTCAAACAAGTCACCACATCATTCAGAACAGATAATCACAGGTGAACATGTTAAACCTTTTTCAGTCAAGATAAATGAGTTGTTTATCTTAAACAAAACCAGTCAAATAAATATTTATGGGATTACGTGATCCCTATTAAAACACAAGATAGAGAATAAAAGCAAACTCAGACCGAGTACACATGTGTCTAGATCCAAACATAAATAATCTAGTCTATCAGTCAAGGCTACGTGGTCGCAGACTAAAGATCATAATAAAAGTTCTCCAATGGGCGTCAGTCCTTGGAGAATCGTAATTGTGTGTGTATGGCAGTGGCACAATCCCAGAAATAAGAGACGTTTCTGCTGAGGGTGTTCAAGAAAACTTTCTTGTCAGTCAAAGAAAGATTTATAAAATGTTTTTAGAGTCAACGATTCACCAGCATATCGCTGATGTATTTTTTCCCAACCTTACAGGAAATAAAGTTAAGTACAAGTATCAAGGAATTAGAGCCATTCGAGAAGATAGAGGCTCGCAAGGTAGAGATGGCCGAGTGTTTGTTATTAATAGAAGGAATATTGGATTTTAATAATCCATATTAAATTGTATTGGCCGATAATAATCCCTATTTATTTATCGCCACTGGTGGCACCAAATTCAAAAAAGTTGGCCCCCAATGTTCCCCCGTTAAAAAGGACTTAACGACGTTATATTTTTTTCCGAATTTCAAACTAACTTTTTAGGTCTATTAATTGGAAGAAAGATACTAGTCGAATGATATAAAACTTAGCTCCAAACGACTTGATTTTGTTTAATTGTAAGTTCAAACGCCCGAATTGAAGCATTGTTTCGTCATTTTGAAGCACCGTTTCGAACTAAGTTTTACATCAATCGACTCGTATCCTCCTAACGATCAAAAGCCCTAACATATTGGTTGGAAATTCAGAAAAAACTATAACGCGTTAAGTCATATTTAACGGGGACCATTGGGGGCCAACTTTTTTGAATTTGGGACCGCTAGTGGTGATAAAATGAATAGGGATTATTATCGGCCAATATCATCCAATAGGGATTATTAAAATCTAATATTCCTTAAAAGAATGTAAACAATATGATTTGTAAAATAAAACGAGGTTTATAAATTAAACACGCTGGTATTTATTATCCGAGAAGCTTTCCAAAAAAATTAAATATTTTTATTATTATTATAATTAAAGGTTTTACAATTAAATTATCATTTAAAAAATATATTAATATTTTATTATAAATTAACACTTCCGCTAAACTCTAATATATTTACAAAACAAGTACCAACTATTGGTCACACGCCTAGGCCCTAAGTCTGTGTGAGACAATTAAGAGTATTGAAGAGGATCAAATGTTGTGGGACAATGAGGAAACGTTCGAGACTTTGATAAGGATAAACAAGAAGATTAGTCCCAGCAAGTGTTCTTTTGTTATGGAAGAGGGAAAATTCCTGAGCGTAATAGTTACAAGCGCAAGTTTCAAAGCCAATCCAGATGAAGTTCAGGAAAACACCCGCATGCCTTCGCCTTCTTCCATCAAAGAAGTACAAACACTAAATGGTAGACTGGTAGCGTTGAACAGGTTCTTGGCTAATCATGCATCTAAGTCGTTATTTGCTTAAACACTCCATAACTGTTTAGAAAAGGCACATTTTAAATGGTCAGCGGAAGCCGAGCAGGCATTAATAGAAGTCAAAAAGTGTTTAATGGAGCTGCCAACATTGTCCGCACCAAAGGCTAAAGAACCATTATCCCTATATCTGTTCGCATCAAATATAGAAATTGGAGTAGTATTGTAAACTGACAGGATAACTATTCAGACACCAATTTATTATGTTAATCGAACGTTGGTGGATGCTGAAAACCGATATTCTATGTTAAAGAAGTTGGTATTGGCTTTGGTTTATGCAGCACGACGTCTCGGTAGATATTTTCAGGGTCACCCGGTTAATGTTTTAACAGGACACAAATTTAAGAGTGTGCTGAGCGGGCCTGAGTTGTTTGGAAGATAAGAAAAGTGGGCATTGAATTGGGTGAATGATGTGGTGTAAAACAAACATGCTTTCCAAATAGTTTTTATGTGATTTGGTGCTTAAATGTTAAAGAATATAACTTGTGTAACATCCCGAAATTTTTAAAATAATATTAATTATATTATTTAATATTGGTGGGAAAGTTTACTCGGGTTAGTGGAGAAATAATAAAATAAAGTAGGAGTTATTATGAGTCGGGCTTGTGTTGGGTTAAGTAATAAGGGTAATGGACTTGGATTAGAAGGAAGGAAGATAGACCATGGGCTCAAGCCCATGACCCATAATATAAATACTTTAATATGTCTTAATCCATTCATCCTCATCCATTCCACACACCACCCAAAGCATACACTTAGCTCTCTCTCATCCTACTTTCTCTCTCTAGACGAAATCACCAAGAAGAATCGATTCCCGACTCGAGGTAATGATAATATGATATTGTATAGATCCAAAACCGTTAGATCTAGTCGTGAAACGACGAGCCGACACATTAAACCGTTAAAGTCACGAGATCCGGATGGAATCGGGTATAAACCGATCGAAATATGAGCCTAGGGATCACCCTAGCTCAGATCTGGATCGAACGGGACGAAAAACGGTAGAAACGGTGGTGAAACAAGCGAGATCTCTCTTTTCCAGTGAGATCCGGTTTTCCAGCGATGACGGCGCCGGAGAATGTGGTACGAAGTTAAGGTTTTGTCAAGGAATGTTCTGACCTAACCCTAGTTCGTTAGCGAAAACGTAACGAACTAACACTGATTCGTTAACGGAGACATAACAAATTAGGAAGTAATTCGTTATGCCCTTTGTTAAGGTCCAGTTCGTTACGCAATTCGTTAAGAAGGGATAACGAACTAGTGGTAATTATTTAAGCCAATTCGTTAATGTCCAGTTCGTTATGATGACCAGTTTGTTAACGTCTAGTTCGTTATGATGACCAGTTCATTATAAGGTACAGTTCGTTATGAGGACTGGTTCGTCATAAGGTCTGATTTGTCATAATATTCAGTTCGTTATTAAGCAGCGAATGGGTTCATTTGTTATGAACCCCATTCGTTAAATGACTGGAGAGAATTTGAAGTTCGTAAGAATTACAGAATTGTCCCTAGACTTAGAAAAGAATGATATAATTACCTAATAGCCCTTGGACTTTGATAATTTATGAAAGATACCTTTAATGGTTAACGAGTAACGATTAACTAATCGGTAAAGATTCAATCAAGTAAAACCGGCTTAGACACTTAACAATAATTAAGTAAACAATGAGAATGGCTAGAGTAGTATTTAATATTGTGTTCATTAAACAGTTAGTCACGCACAGCTCAAGAACGGAATAACCATTAACGGTGAACGTAACCGAGTACGGGTGAGTTTCTAGCCCCATTCCTTGTTATGTTTTCGCGGCTGTGTGCATACTCGATGTAATTAGTTAATACACTTACCTTAAGTGGTAAGTGTATTCTATATATGATATAATGGATGGATATGAATGATTTCTTGTCGATACGTGAACGATCTTCGGATATTGCTCTTAGTGTCAGGTTATAAATAAATATACGAATTGTAAATGTATTGTATGGATGATGTATGAACGTTATGAATGAATGCTTGTCGGGACATGAACGATCTTCTGATATTGCACGTAACGACAAGGAGTATGATTGTTAAATGAATGATGTGAAGAACGCCTAGAGTGTTCTTATGCTACGATGTAATTGTTGTATATGCAAAGTAAGTGTATGCAGGTACAGGAACGGTAAATGAGTTCTACGTCTGACGTAGTAAGTTAGGATGGCAAAACCCTTCTAACTTCCGTTGGATATAGACTTTGCATATGATGGTGTAGTTAAGGACTGTGGGCCTTATACATGTTATAGATGATAAATGAGAACGTAGTTAAGGACTGTGGGCCTTATACGTACTTCGGATAGGATCCAACATAGGAAAGGACTGCGGACCATATACATGATGTAATTGTATTGTGGTAGCATAGGGGAGGACTGCGGACCTCGTACGTGCTATGATCTAGGTTGCAACATAGGGATGGACGGCGGACCTTGTACGTGTTGTTATTGTAGGATGGTATAGGGAAGGACTGCGGACCTTGCACGTACCATAAATGGTGAACATAGGTAACGACTGCGGACCCTTTACATGTTCATGACCTTGAGTATAGGTATAGACGGCGGACTATGAACATACTCTCGGTAGTCCGAGGTAGGTAATAGTATGTATGCATAAATGTATGTTGGAAAGGTAACTGGTTAAGTATGGATATGTATATTTGGATATGTATGTATGTATGTATGATATGTGAATGTATTGTATGTCGCCTGATTAACTAGAACTCACTCAGCGTAGATGACTTTTAGTATGCACGCTGACGAGTAGATTGGGACAGCTAACTTGAGAGGGCACATGGTGGGCGAATAAGAGTCAGGCATCTGAAGACTTAAGATGTTTTAATGATAATTAACGTTTATTTTGAAAAACAAGAATGTTTAATTATGGCAAGTTATGAATTATTATGTAATGTTTTATGAAAGTTCAAATATTCCGCGAAAGTTTTATTTAACTCTGATGTTTAGAACTGTGTTTATGAGTAAATCCAACATTAAAGTGGGGTATCGGGAACGGGGCCTTACAACTTGTTCTTGCATGCAATTAAAAGTTATTGTTTATTGTAGGTCACATGGTTGAAGAGAGCGAAAACACGAGTTTAAGGAATAAAAAAATCAGCTCAAACGGGATTCGGATGAAGCCGGTATGTGCATTTGAAGATAAGCGAGTCAGAAAATGAAAAACCAGCCAAGTGACCTGGCCACGCCGCGCGGACACCTAGGCCTTAGTGGTCACGTAGCGCGGCGCCCTAGGGGCTGCCCAGCCCTTTGACTTTCATTGACAACGACTATTTTGTCTTTTATGGGCTTGTTTTGGACCTAATTAGGTTTGTAAATCAAGTTTAAATAATCTATTTAAACCCTAAAACCCAATGAATGAAAAATAGATCATTCTAGCCGTCCCACATCAGTGTCATACGATTTTATGTTTGTGAGTTGTTTTTTGAGTTTTAGTCTTTGAAACAAGTTCCAATCAGTTTGTAATGGATACTTTGAGCTTAATTATGACTTTTATCTGTTGTGCGTTCATTATGATTGGCTAAACTTGTTTGAATCACCTAGGTTTGATGGTTAATGGTTTATATTAACTATTTTAGGGTGCTTAACAAGTGGTTGATTGTTTTTCTATTGTAAAGTTCATATTTTGAGATATTATTCCATATATACCCGCTGCCATAGATGTATCTCAAGTTGCATGTGCCCCGTGTGGTTGATTACTGCATGAATTAGTTTCGTGTAGACGTTAATTGAATGTTTCAGTTAATATTTTATGTGTTGATTGGTTGTGGTAGGCATGCCATTAGGGTATGTGTTTCTCAGATCATTAAGGTTAGTGAGTTCACCACCTTTGAGTTGGACCAAGACCTTAGGTGTCGGCTTATCTTGCTAGTCTAAAGATCGGGTTAGTCGTTGCGAGACCACGTGTGGCTTTCCCATTGTTGGCCAGGTTAAGTTTTTAAGTTGAGTTATTTTGTCCTTAGTATTGAAATACCCCTCTTCTCCTAGGTTTGTAATTAGCTCAATCCTTAGTGATATTTGTAACTTAGACATGGACCAAGTGATGAGTTATTTAGGAAAGCAGATAAACAACCACGAATTAAAAGCTATCTAGATGTTGTTAGGGTTTAATGGTAAAACTGACCGTAGGGACCCAGTGCCTTGACATCACCTATGTTAGCTCATCTTTAGAACTCTGGTTTCAACCACGTGTTAGCACCCGTGTCATCTTATAGCCGTTAAGTCATCTTATCTAGGTGATTCCTTTTCTTATTATCGTTAGTTCCATTAAGTTTCACCGTTAGTTAAATTAAATTAGTTAAGTTAGTTTTGAATAAATAAGATAAATAAATATATTATTTAGGCAGGACTTAGATTTGGGTTAATTATCTGAGCCGTTCTCACGTGTCTTTGTGTTTGACATCCGAACTTCCATTAGACTGTTGTTATGCGATCGGTACACTTGCCGTTTGTGGAAAGTTTATTTAGGATTGTTTGGTTTTGTAAATTGAAGACTTAATGTTGAATTGTGATAATTAGTTATTAATATTTATATATATCTTTTCGCACATCAAGTTTTTGACGCCGTTGCCGGGGACACGGTTTGACACGATTAGAGAACGACCCGAGTTTGGGGACTTGTCTTTTGTAATTTTGCATATATCTAGATTAATATAGAAACCCTAATATAATTAAAAGATTAATAAACAAGTAAATCACTTTGAATTAATTCAGATGATAGAATGACTTGCTAGGCTAGAATCCCTTAAGTTATGGCTATCAATTAAATAGGAAAATTAACTTATGGTACTAGGATCGTAAAATAAACTCATGAAAGAAAACCCAAACATGACCCCTGGCCCTTCTCAAGAAAACACCTATGAGTTTCTAACAAATTTTAAGACACACCAGTTTTATGTATTAAACTCCCTTACGATTATTTAATTATTTATGTTTAAGTACCTTTATAGTGAAATCCTACCTTACATCGTGGAAATTAAAGGTAGCTAAGCAAACTCAATTGACCGAATAAACTAAGTTGACAACTCAAGCCTAGACGGACTCCTTTCGAATAACTAAATCTAGCAATCCTAATCAACAAAAATCTATCAATAACCTATCACCTTACAACTTTCTAGGTTAGCGGCTCACTTATATATTTAATTAGTTTTATTGTTTCTATGATCTTATTCGAATTCAATCACAAACTAGTCAAGAACACACAGTATATGACCTAACAAAACCATATCCTATGAAACAATCAACAAGGGTAATGTGAAATAATAAATCTAAGTAAATAAAGCCAAGTAATCATATGCATCAATTTAGTCAAACTCAACAATTTACTTAAAACATAAAATCCATAACGAAAAGAATCCCGATCAAAATTCAACCAAACAAAGGTTCATCATGACCTAGGTAGTTCAATAAGTTTAGCCTAGCATCATGTAATCAAAATCAACAAAGTAATAAAATAAGAATCATGGTGATTGAAGTAAAAACAAAAAATCAAAGGTCATAAAACCCGTAATCTTCACTCTTGAATGCCTAATTCTTCACCGGATGCTCTCTTGCCTTCAAAACCACCAAGAATTTCTAATAACATCTCAAGTAAACTCCAAGTTCATCTGGTGAGTGTAGGGTATTGTTCAGGTTAAGGTTAGGGGTATATATATACTGGAACAGGGCCAAAACTGAACAAAAACGGGTATCTTTCTGGAAAATGCAGATCTAGGCGCCGCGTGGTCAGACCTCTGGTTGTGCGGCGCGGCGTGCAATAATAGGAGGCGGTCAGACTGGCCTAGTCCGACCGGTTCCTTTCCTAACTCGTTCTGGCTTCTCGTTTTGGCTATTTTTACTTGTTTTTCGCCTTTTTTACCACAATCAACTCCCGAAACCTACAAAACACAATAATGTTAGTAGTATACAAATATAAAATAAATAAAAACAAAAATTAATTAAATATTAAATATAATATACAAGGGAAATATATTTATATATGTATTTCATTGTATCAGCATATTTCGTCAATGAGGTCCCACAAGATAAAGAAAAGGAATGTTTGAATGAACAAAAACTTCTAGTACCACCAGAGCAGAATCATATATGGTCTTTATTTACAGATGGTGCGTCTAGTAGAGAGGGATCCGGTGCAGGTCTGCGGTTGGACAACCCGGAGGGACATGACTTTACGTACTCTATAAGGTTGGATTTTAAGAGTACCAACAATGAAGCAGAGAATGAGGCTTTTTTAGCAGGATTATGAATTGCTAAGAAGCTTGGTGTACGACATCTCGAAGCGAGTATTGACTAATTTTTGATTGTGGGTCACATTAATGGATCCTACGAAGCTAATAATAAAACTATGGCCTCATACTTATCCCAAGCCAAAGAACTTATTCTATAATTTTCATCTGGTAAAGCAATCCACATCAAACAAAGTGAGAACAAACTTGCAGATGCCCTAAGCAAATTGGCATCAACAAGTTTTTATCACTAAGCTAAAGATATTCGCATTGAAGTCTTGGAACATGTATCACGTCATGGATGACACCAATTTTAGCTTACTTGTCTTCAGGAGTGCTCCTTGATGAGAAAATGGCGGCTCAAAAAGTTTGTCATAAGGCTTTGAATTATCATATTAAAGACGGTATCTTTGTTGTCGGTCCTTTTAAGGGCCACTTCTCAAATGTGTTGATGCAGAAGACGCTAATTACTTAATTCGAGAAGTGCATGAGGGCATATGTGGTCTACATATGCGACCAAGGATGGTGGTTGCTAAGTTGATGAATGCGGGGTATGATTGGCCCAGAATGCATGTGGAAGCAGTTCGTGAAATTCAAAAATGTGATTCGTGTCAAAGGCATGCACCAAACACTTTTCGTCCTTAAAACGAATTGGGACCGATATCATCCGCATGGCCTTTCAAAAATGGGCGATTGATATTCTGGGTCCATTTCAAGAAACTCCTAGGCGTGTGAAGTTTTTTATATTCACAATTAACTATTTCACTAAATGGATCGAAGCCAAACCAGTCACATCTGTCCCAGCCACAAACATGAAAAAGTTCATCTAGGAATTCATCATCTGTCGTTTCGGACTTCCACTAACAATAGTCTTGATAACGGAACAAAGTTTGCTGATGGTGGTTACAAGAGTGGTTAAAAGAACTCCATATAAATCAAGTTTTTACTTCGGATGCTCATCCGCAAGCCAACGGCCAAGTGGAAAGAGCCAACAAAAGTATCAAAGATGGGATTAAAGTAAGATTGGGAACCAAGCGTACTGGCTGGGTTTATGAGTTACCGCACGTACTCTGGGCTTATAGAACCCAAAAGAAGACAAGTAACTTAGAAACACCATTTAACCTTACGTGTGTAACTGAGGCTATGATTCCTGTGGAGATTGGGATTCCATCCGCAAGAACACTTTCTGTTATTGAATGACGTAGAACTGCGCCTCAACCTTGATCTACTGGAGGAAAGATTTGAGTTGGCACACATCCAAGAAAGTAATTACAAACGTCAACTCTAGATATATTATGATACCCGAGTCAAGATTTGAAAATTTCAAGCGACAGACTTTGTATTCCGAAATAATGAGGGCTCGGGACAGGAGCCCTCAAGAAAACTAGCTCCAACCTGGGAAGGAACTTACAAATTAAAAGAGATACCGAGTAAAGGGGCATACAAATTAGAGAATTTATATGGAAATTTGATTCCAAACACTTGGAATGTGGCACAGTTAAAGAAATGTTACATGTGATGACCTGAGTCTCATAGGAAGTGGCCCGCGTGCCATGTTTTGAATTTCATTTCCTGTCTGCGTACCAATTATTAAAGGGATCTGCGTATCACATTCCTTGGGTCTGAGAACCCAATAACAATCTAAATGGTGTGCGCGCTATTTGCTATAACCCGAGTGTTATAATCTCATCATCGTATACAAGTTTTTGTGAAGGCGATCGAAGCATCATTGGCCCGCGTGCCAAAATACTTAAGTACTCTCTATTTGGATATACCTAAGAGTTTCATTACAAGAGTTGTATTATTTTCACAAGACAGAGTGTTAGAAAAAACTTGTTATATTATCAAAACAAAGGTTACAAAATGCCAAGTACATCACAAAAAGGAAGCATGAAATACAAACATTCAAAACCTATTCTAGCGGTTTTTCAGTAGAGTCAAGATCTTGAGAAGCAGAATGAGTTACTAGGTTCTCTTCTGAAGGGCCGCAAAGAAACTCTTGAAGCAATTGCACCCCATTTTGTTTATATGAAAATTCAGTCAATGCATTTTCAAGAGGGAAGGTTAACTCATCAAATGTTTGTAGCTTTTCGCTATATTCTTCTTCCAAATTATGGTTGTGCAAGGCATGCTCTTCTAGAGGCTGCTGAGTTTTCATAAATTCAACACCCTCCTCAAAACCATCCTTGAAGCCAGCTAGAGAAGAGGCATTCAGAAGTTCCGAAAGACAGTCTCCCAGTTCAGGATCATCTTTAATAGGCTCAATAACCTAAAAGAAAAAAGGAGTAAGTAACAGGGAAACAGTTTAGAAGACGTCAACGGAAATGATAAAATATTTACCAATGGCAAGCCTACGCCAGGAGCTACTGCTTCTCATCCTCAATTTGTTTGGCTTTTTTCTTCAACTCATCATAAGCCTCCAGAAGCTTCTTGTTGTCGTCATTTAGCTCTTGGGCATGCCTGTCCTCTCTTCCGCCTGTACCCTCTGCATCCCAGCCTCTTCCTCAAAACTTTTAAACAGTTCACCTTGAACTGAAACATGTCCTTTTACTGCAGTATTGGCCTCCAAGGCATTAGCAAATTTAGCCTCTTTTTGGCGGGTTTCTTCCCGGGCTGCCGCAAGAATAGCGTTTTGATTCTTACAAGCTGCCTTCCACGCCTGGCCGCAGCCGCTTCATGATCTTTCTCCACCAACAACGCTACCTCAGCATCCTTTAATTTCAATTTGGCGGTGTTGGCCTCAAAGCGCTGTTCTTCGGCAATATTTTGAGCTTCGTGGACCTTGTTTTCCATCATCCCCCACTTTTCTCCCATAGATATCCATTCTCGAGAAAGTTCTTGCCCACTGGCCATACTATTCGCCAAGCTGAAATTATAACCCGTGAGCCAAGTCATGAAGAACATCCATGCTGGAAAGCACGTTCTACTTGTGGAATTCCATGGCTTAAAAATTCAGCACAAGTATTCGGGTCCATAAAACGTGCACCATGGTATAAGGATCAGTCTGGCATATGAAGAAAATCATCTTATTCCGGATTAGGTCGCCCAAAGTAATCGGCATTAGAGGGACAATGAAACCTACCCTTTTATGGCCATTGTTGAACATGAGAAGATTTTCCTTTACTCGCATGACAGGCAAGAGAAGAAAGAGAAAAATGTGGTGGATATTGCGGGTTGTCCTGAGGCGCATCCTCAACCTCCGTTTTACCAAAAAGTTGTTCCCGGGATTTCCCTTTTGAAGATACAACTTCATCAAGAATGATGACCTTTGGAGGAGAATATGGAGGTTCTTGAATGTTCACTCCCTTTGCCGGATTGGCAGGACTTTCTGCCACCAGAAAAAACAAACATAAGTAATCACAAACAGAAACAAAAATGTTATAAGACACTTATTAAAAAAGGGATACCTTGAAGAGCTTGTGTCGCCACGCGCTTGACCCGGTCCTCGAGGTAGATCTTTTTCGTTTTCTTTGATCTCATCGACTGCTTCTTCTTGGGAAGAGCGTCATTAGTCTTCACTTGATCATCACTTGCAGGATGAGCAGGGTTGGCGCGAATACCACCTGTTTCACTCAAATATGAGGGTCGGTGTTTTCTCTTACGGTTAACATCTGCCAAAGCACGCATAACATCCGACAAATCAGAAGTATTGATATTATGTTCCTCTTCGCTGGGTGACGACTCATCGCTAGAGGACAATAGTACAATCACCCCATCAGAAGTGAGGGCACTCAAAGGATGAGGGTTTAGTGAGAACAAACCTAAAGCAAAGATTTCCTCTGACATTATAGGTTCAGGGCGTAGGTCATTGGGTAATAAAAAATTATCCTTATCCTATCAAGAACGGGATGGGCTTTTGGGTCATGTGGGCGGTGTTGTATACAACCTACCGCTTTATCAAAAATTGTGTTTAGAATCAAGCCCTCACCCAAAAAAACATCAAAGTAAAAAATGAGGAAAGTTATAGACAAATAATATAGAAGTTAGATATGTGGACACTTACTTTCATCCGCATTTTGAAAAATGGCTCGAGATCAGGATATGGCCACAAGCGGCTCATTCCATCCCACACCAGGGCTTCCTCGACAATAGCCCGCTTGGAGTAGGCGTTTGACTCAATGTTTTGAACCACACTTGGTCCTCGTAGAGAGCAAACCGCAGATCTGCAAGTTTCTCGTTCCGTGGATGAAGGACCATGGTAATTGGAATCATGTCCTCACAAACCCAGAAGAATTTCATACGCCGTTTGTATGCACTGCGGGGGGCTCTTTCCCTAACACCCTATACCCAGTGGTGGCACAGTTATACAAACCAACATAACCGTTCATCTTATAGATCACCGAAATTTTCTCCACGGTTGGTACAATATTATTCTCCATACAACATAATATGAAGAGCCGAATACTCATTAGGCCAAACGGGTGTACCTAGGAGAGATGGATACCATGCCCTGGAAGAACTTTACCTTAAAACTTGGTTATTGAAAACCGAAGATTCCCAGTCGAAAAATATTCGGCATATACGGCCATCTTGCCTACCGGCGGTTTATCGGTAGTGGATGTGGGTATAGGGAACTCAGGTTCCCACTCTGGTACAATGGCGTAGGTGGCAATGAGATCTTGTAAATCTTTTTCTCTCCAATTAACCTCAACCAGGTCAACAGACGACGAGTTTTTCTTCTCAGTGGCCATGAGATCTACAACAGAGGTATTTCAGTGAGCAAAAGTGGTTGAATGGAAGAACAATCGTTGGAGTGCTATAGAAAGATGAGAAATTAAGGATGAAAGATGTAAGAAAATTTAATAAAGTAAAGAGGCGCCCTATTTATACCCATCGCAATTAATGCGATAGGAGGGGTACAGTGGAGAGGGAAATAACAGGTCCAATGATCGAGCGACACGTCTGGTGGGAATAACCAAAAAGATATACACTTTGGTACAGTCGAGAGATGGAACAGACGTCGCATCACTTTCTGACGCCTATAAACCTGTCACATCTGTTCGTCTCCATGCTTATCTTCAAATAGTGAAAATATCTCCCAAGAGGCAAAAAAAAAAAACAAAATTCAAAAACCCAAAAAGTCCAAAATTTTACCCGCATAACAAATATACGCGGAACTAACAATGGACTGGGGGGCTTATAGAGGTAGGGTAGCAAAAAGCCTCAGATACCCACCAGTTAATACCCGCAGATCATTCAAGGATTCCTTAGAGGACATCTGTGGGTCATCCGCAAGGCCCACAGATCGTTTAGGATTCCCTCATAAACATCCGTAGATCATCAGCATCACCCGCAGAATATATGGAAGAAAAAATACCAAGGGAGCACAAGTTCAAATAATTTCCTTAAAAGGTAAAGGACTGCCCGCATACGCGGAAGCCTCCCAAAGGCGGAACAAAGAGAGGACGACGTCAGCAAGGTAGTAATATCTAACTTCCTTCTAGAAGATTGATTCAAATATTCCCTGAAAGTGACATTCCCTCCATCGTGAAGAGCACGTGACAAGGTAGCCAATCAGAGAAGGACAGCTGGGTAGTTTGTTATAATCATACACATGGCCAGCTACCACTTCCTATCAAATGCTGCCACGTGTCTATTCAGTTATTTAGAGTGTAAGGCCCCGATCCCGTTGCCCTACATTACCATTGGATTTACTCGTAAACATAGATCAAAATATCAGAGTTAACTAAAACTTTTCACGGAATATATAAAACTTCAACCATTCAATACAAAATATTCAAATCCTGTTCAGATGCCAGCCGCTTCAAATCATGCCATGTGACTTCCTCAAGCCAACTCCTTTAATCTATTTACTTGCGTGCATACTAAAAGTCAGCTACGCTGAGTGAGTTCTAGTTAATTAGACAACATACAATACATTCAATACATATATACATATCCGAAGATACATATAGCATACTTAACCTGTTACCTTTCTTTCTTACTTACTTACATACATACTTTCATTCTTTCATACTTTCTTTCTTTAACATACACAGTACATTCATAACTTTTCTTATATTATAAAGAGCATATCGCCCTGCATACCTCGGATATTCTTAGGGTCTGGTGCCCTCCATCCTCTGATATTATTAGGGTCCGATGTCCTCCATCCCCTGATATTATTAGGGTCCGGTGCCCTCCATCCTCAGATATTATAAGGGTCCGGTGACACTCTTTCAATACAACCATTCCATCATACATTCATTTCACTACCTTCATATTTATGTAATATCATACAACTCTTAACATTTCATAGATCATTCCTGCCACATTCATATATCATTCATAACACATTCAAATATCATACACTTACCACTTAAGGTAAGTTTATTAACTAATCATATCGAGTACACACACAACCCCGAAAACATAACAATTAAATGGGGCTAGAAAGTCACCTGGATTCTGTTACGTTCGGAGTTAATCGTAATCCCCCTCCTTAGCTGTGCACGACTGACTATAATAAGGCACATTAATTAACTACTATTCTAGTGCTCGTTTTCTTCCTTGGCCCTTCTTTTTAGGTCTTTCTCATTTTAAGCATTACCTTCTTTATTAATTAGTTCCTTGTTCTTAGCGTATATACCGTACAAGTCTGTATTCCTTGCTCGTATACGTATATGTCATACATACATATATGTCATATATATATATATGGCATACGTACAAACACGGCATTCATACATACACGGCATGTTGTACATATACGGTATACATACATACATATATATACATTATATGCGTACATATGCATTATATACGCATTCATAACATACGCACATATACAACATACATTCATACATATACGGCATACACATACACATTACATACATACATATACGGTATACACATACACGTTACATACATACATATACGATATACACATACAGGTTACATAGATACATATCTCTTCAGATCCTGATACATCTTAGTGGATCCCGGATGAAACAAGTATCTCGACTTATGAGCTTCATCTAGTATTCGAATTCTAAGATCCTCATGGCGTGGAATCCACATACAGTCACACCTAGTCTTAACACAATGAGTGTTATCCATTAGCTCGTCTTGTTGTCCGAATATTCTTTTTTTTTCATTAGCCCTTCATCTATAAGCATCTCCGACTACACCTTGATGATCTCTTCAAAGCGATCTGAGTTAATGATCAACTTATAAGATTTCACTGTTGCAATGACTTCCTCATTCTTACGGCTTAGCGCGTCATCGACCATATTTGCCTTACCAGGTTAATATTTGATATCACAGTTGTAGTCCTTTATCAGCTCTAACCATCTCCTCTATCTCATATTCAACTCTTTCTGCTCGAATAAATACTTCAAACTCTTATGATCGGTGTAGATAGTACACTTAGTACCATATAAGTAGTGTCTCAAAATATTGAGAGCATGAACTACTGCTGCTAGATCTAAGTCATGCGTCGGATAGGTGCTTTCGTGAACCTTTAACTGTTTGGACACATAAGCTATAACATTTCCTCATTGCATTAACACGCAGCCTAACCCACGATGCAAGGCATCAGTACAAACAACCAAATCCTCGTCACCATGGGGTAGAGCAAGGATTGGAGCATTCGTGAGCCTTTTCTTTAGCTCTTCAAAAGAATCATCCTGAAACTTAACCCAGATGAATACTATAGACTTTCGGGTCATACCGGTCAACGGTGCGGCTACCTTGGAGAAGCCCTCGATGAATCTCCAATAATAGCCAGCCAACCCTAAGAAGCTGTGTATATCATTCGGGTTCTGTGGAGTTTTCCAATTCATTATCGCCTCAATCTTAGCTGGGTCCACAGTATTTCCTTCAGGATTGATTACGTGACCTATAACTGCACTTCGCGTAACCAGAATGCGCACTTCCAAAACTTAGCATGCAACTTCTCTTCCTTCAAGATCTCCAATACATCTCTGAGATGTTCAGCATGATCAGACTCGCTCTTTGAATCAATCAATATATCTTCGACGAAAATGATGACTGACTTGTCCAACATCGGCCGACATACCCTTTCATCATGTTCATTAATGTAGCTGTAGCATTCGTCAGACCGAAAGACATCACGAGGAACTTGTAGTGTCCATACCGAGTCTGAAACACTGTCTTAGGGATGTCTGCTTCTTTCACCTTCAGCTGATGATAGATGATGTGTTGTAAAACACACTTACTTTCCTTATGATTTTATCATGATTTTTATGCTTAATTGTTTATTTTATGAAAGTATTGGGGGTTAAGTGCAATAATTTACCAAGTTTAAATGTTAATTGTAGGTTTATGAAAGATCGTGAAAAAAGAGTTAAGTTGGAAGACTTTAAGGGCCTTTTTGGTCAAGTTTTAAAGCAACAACTCAAGGCCCGGTCCAAGCCCACAAGTTAGAAGCCTTACATGATATTATATTAAGTTAATTAACTTAATTTTCTGCCATACTCCAGCCCTAAATCCCGAAATTCAGCAGCCCCAACTCCCTAGGCAGATTGCGATCGGCAACCGCAAGGAGAAGGAAGAAAAAGCTTGTGGCGGCTAGGGTTTGGGGGCTGTGACGGCTGGAGGAGAAGAAGAACACCAAGGAGGGTTTTATTCAGCAACTAAAGGTCTTATAAATCCATAAACTCAGCTCATAAACCATAAGTAATCATCTTTAAACTTTGTTTCTTGTTCAAGAACCCTAACTTGTTTAGTTTGATCTTTTTGTTGGATTGTTTTGAAAGTTACTTAGAGATTGATTTGTGTTTGATTGTTCTTGATCATTGAATGAGTTTTCTTATGTATATGATGAGTTATATGATGTTTAATTCGAATGTATGCTGCTGTCCAAAATCAATGAGTAGCTAATCTTGTTTGTTCTACCTAGGTTTGATGAATATTGTTAGGTTTTGACTAGTAATATGGATTGTTTATGATCATGGCTTAAATTGTTAATGTAAAGTTTGATTTAACAGTAAATTAGATTGTGTTTAGTGGCTGTGTTTTGTTTGATTATACCTAATAACCTCGTGCTTTAATTAATTGAATCGGTTTTGATTAGTTGTTGCATGTTTAAGGCTCTTTACTTTGTGTTTAGGGTTTAATTGCGGGAAGTACAACCGTAGGGATAAGTGGGTAAATTAATTAGATAAAATCAGTTGTGAAACACCTTCTTAGAGACCGAGAGGTGATAAGGAGTAAACTCGTCTCATTACTTTTACTTGTTAGAATTAAGATCGCGCGAGAGCGGGTTTTGTTCTTGTCAGGTTTGGGTGTTTGAGCGATTAGTTGGTCTAGTTTAAGTTAATTTGAATTGTTCCTCTATCCTTGGTTGCGTAGTATTCGTTTCCAATAGGCTAGTGTGTCGGTGAGACCGAGAGGTGAGTCGGCATTAGAACACGTTAATAATTTGTTTTCCCGGTTTGTTATTAAAATCAACTAAGATAAGTTAGAGTTTGTTAGTGAGACCGAGAGGTGATCTGACCTTCTTGAGCGAACCTTAGTTGTGTCATCCTTTAGAACCGGTGTCGTGAGAGTTTTCAATCCGTTGTCTTGTCATCTCCATCAATATGATATTTACCTAGGTAGACGTTTTTATCATTGCAGTCAAAGTTTCCGAAGTTTTGTCAAAAGTTTTCATTTAGTTAAGTTAAGTAGTTAAATCAAATCTAAAAAAAAATCAATTAAATATTTTGGTGAGTCTTGGTTAGAGTTTAGTGATTATAAACCTTTTCACGTGTCTTCGAGTTCGATATCCGGACTTTCCTCATCTGTGCTATACGCGACCGGTACACTTGCCGTTTGTGTGAACTAGGATAGATTGTTAGGTTTTTAAAGCTTAGTTGCGACTTGTGTTTTATATATATATATATATATATATATATATATATAAATATATATATATATATATATATATATATATATATATATATATATTTATATATATATATATATATATTCGCACATCAAGTTTCTGGCGCCGTTGCCGGGGACACGGTTTGAGGCGTATTAAGAACGACTCGAGTTAGGACTTGCCTTGTTTACTACTTTGTCTTTCATCTTTGTTTGGTTTGTTAGTTTAAAATAGTTTAGCTAATTATAGTTTCTTTTATTTATTTTAATAGTTGTATGCGACGTACTCGATCTCTAGGACCACCAGAAATTGAAGGATTTCCCGAACCAGAGAGAGCTTTTTGAGAGACGTCGTACAAAACAGTCTTCCAGTTCATCTACATCCGTCGGTAATACGTTCTCTTCTCCTACTTTTTTGGAACCCGTCATTAGGGATAGGATTATGGGCGACGCGAATCCACCACCGAGGAGGACAGTTGCAGACCGGGCCCGTCCGGTCGATGCTGGCCCGAGATCCAGCATTGCTCCACCATCTATAGGAGTTCAAACGACTTGCAGATTCCAACTAATGTTCTGAACACGATTGCTCATTCTGCTCAATTTCACGGGTTACTCCATGAGAACCCACATGCTCATATCACTCGCATCACATGAATTTGCGACACGTTTCATCTTGCCGGCGTATCCGAAGACGCCATCAAACTCCGAATCTTTCCATTCTCACTCGTTGATCATGCGAGTCTGTGGCATGAGTCCCTCCCACAGGGATCCATTGCTACTTGGGCTGCCATGCAGACCCAATTTGTTGAAAAATACGATCCTCCGACTAAGGCCGCTCGTTTGCGTAACCAAATTCATTCTTTCCAGATGGAGGACACCGAGAGCTTCTACGAGACGTGTGAAAGGTTCAAAAATCTACTTGCGTTATGTCCAAACCACGGCCTACAAGACTGGGCGGTTGTTGAGAAGTTCTACAACGGAGTGACGTACGCAACTCAGAGTATGCTCGACACAGCTGCAGGAGGTAACCAATTGACAACGAAGGATACGGATGAGTGCATTGCCTTGTTTAACGGTTTAGCCATGAGTGGATACCAGCGACCACCAGTTAAGAGTACTAAAACCATCGATTCCCTATCACGCGGCATGCATTCGGTCGACACGAGCACCGCACTTGCGGCACAAGTTGAAGCGTTAGCAAAGATCGTGAAGGACTTGCAGGTGAAAAGTAAGTTATGCGAGATCTGTAGAGGGGGGCATGATACTATTCAGTGCCCTGTAGGTTTCCAGGAGGAGGCAGTCGACTTCGTTAATAATCCAAACCGAAATTAACATTCTTTCAATTCTTATAATTCGGGGTGGAGAGGTAACCAAAATTCCAACTGGAGGAACGGAAATCAGTCCGGCTTCCAACAACGTCAGAGCCTATTCCAGGATTCCGGTGAGGGAACGAGTAGTGGGGAGAAGAAGCCCACATTAGAGGAGATCATGGCACAGCAGACACAGATGCTGTCGCAACTCATGACTCTAGAGGACTCCCATCACAAAGAAACTCAAGAGAAATTCCGGGAGCACGAGTCATTCATGAGAAATCAAGGAGCGTCAATTCAAAATCTTGAGCGTCAGATGGGAGAGATAGCAAGTTGTCTAAATGAGAGGTCGCCAGGTACACTTCCAAGTAACACTGAACAAAATCCAAAGGCGTTCGCGAAGGCTGTGACGACAAGGAGCGGTGCAGGGGCACGTAGCGAGCCCATGATTCAAGAGGTGACGAGAGGAGTCGTTAACGAGCCTGCGGTAGATGTAGAGGAGCAGGTAGACGAGGAGATTCAGTTGGAGTCTCCACCGGCCAAGGTGCATCAGAGGCACAGCCCCGGAAGTTCAACACAGGCCGAGAACCAACCATTACCCAGCACACCACCGAGAGTCTACAAACCTAGACTCTCATATCCCGGGAGAGTCCGTAGCGATAGAGACGAGGAGCAGAACTCCAAATTTCTTGATCTTCTGAAGCAACTTCATCTTAATATTCCTTTCCTTGAGGCACTTACGCAAATGCCCAAATACGCAAAGTTTCTTACGGATATTCTTTCGAACAAAGAGAAGTTAGCCGAAGTCTCTTCCATCCCTTTGAGTGCTGGTTGCTCTGCAGTCTTGCAGAGAAAGTTACCAGAAAAGATGTCCGATCCTGGGAGTTTCACAATTCCCTGCATCTTGAGTGATAATACGGTCGTCCTTGCGCTGGCAGATCTTGGTGCCAGTATTAATCTCAAGCCGTATTCCGTGTATCGCAGGTTGGGTCTAGGCAAACCGAGGCCTACCGGTATGAGTATCCAGCTTGCTGATCGTTCTGTGAAATACCCCCGAGGGGTGGTCGAGAACATGCTTGTTCGTGTCGACAAGTTCATCTTCCCGGTGGACTTTGTCATCCTGGACATAAACGATGACGATAGTGTCTCACTCATCTTAGGCCGACCATTCCTTTCCACTGCACAGGCATTGATCGATGTCTGCGAGGGTAAATTAATCTTAAGAGTTGGGGGTGAGAACGTCACCTTTGACGTTCGACAGTCACTGAAACACGCCAAGTCTGCTGATGACTCCTTATACTTCATTGATACCATCATAGAGCATGTCGGGGAGTTTCTAAGCGAAATTTGTGGAGGATCTGCCTCCGACACCCAGATTCTCGATAGGGAGATTCCGGAGATTGAAAGGGTTGCCGTAACCAATCAGTCCTTAAATGACGACACCGAGTCGCGTACCCCTGAATCTGGTGTGTCTGCTGAAATCGTACGAGACGATCCGATGGACCGACCTTCAGTCGAGAGTCCTCCTTCTTCCTTAGAGCTTAAGGATTTACCTTCCCACCTTGAGTATGCATTTTTAGATGAAGAGAGGAAGCTTCCGGTTATCATTGCATCTGCTTTGACCGAGGTCGAGAAGGAGAAGTTGTTGAGGGTGCGACGAGAGCATAAGAAGGCTATTGCATGGAAGATTATCGACATCAAGGGTATCAACCCTTCGTTTTGCACTCATAAAATCCTCATGTAGGAAAATTTCAAAACTGTCATCCAGCCGCAACGGCGGCTTAATCCGAAAATGCAAGAGGTCGTAAAGAAGGAGATCATTAAACTCCTTGATGCGGGGATCATTTTCCCCATTTCTGATAGTGCTTGGGTGAGTCAAGACCAAGTGGTTCCTAAAAATGGTGGCATGACTGTCGTCACCAACGAGAGGAACGAGCTTATTCCCACGAGGATTGTGACGGGATGGCGAGTCTGCATCGACTATCGCCGATTGAATGATGCCACCAGGAAAGACCACTTTCCTCTCCCATTCATTGATCAGATGTTAGAGCGTTTAACAGGTCAGCAGTACTACTGCTTCCTAGATGGTTTCTCCGGGTACTTCCAGGTTCCGATAGCTCCCGACGACCAGGAGAAAACCACTTTTACCTGCCCTTACGGAACGTTTGCTTACAAACGTATGCCGTTCGGACTTTGTAACGCTCCGGCCACATTCCAGAGGTGTATGGTGGCCATTTTCCATGATATGATCGAGGACTCCATGGAGGTGTTCATGGACGATTTTTCCGTATTTGGGAGTTCCTTCGATCATTGTTTATCAAATCTCGAGAGGATGATGTCCCGCTGCGTTGATGCCAACCTAGTCCTTAACTGGGAGAAGTGTCATTTCGTGGTTCGCGAGGGCATTGTTCTAGGTCATCGAATCTCAAGTGCGGGGATAGAGGTTGACCAGGCAAAGGTCGAGACCATTTCTAATCTTCCCCCGCCTACTTTTGTGAGATCAATTTGTAGCTTTCTAGGTCATGTCGGGTTCTACCGCCGGTTCATCAAAGATTTTTCTAAAAACGCGAGACCCATGACCAAACTTTTGGAGAAGGATGCTCCATTTGTTTTTTCTGAGCAGTGTATCGAGGCGTTTGATCTTCTAAAAGAAAAACTCATTAACGCCCCAATCATGGTTGCTCCCGACTGGTCGTTACCATTCGAGTTGATGTGTGACACGAGCGACTTCGCAGTCGGAGCGGGTCTTGGACAACGGAAGGATAAACATTTCCATCCGATCTACTATGCGATCCGGACCTTAAATGGCGCACAGGAAAGCTATACCACCACCGAAAAAGAGCTTTTAGCTGTAGTGTTCGCTTTCGACAAATTTAGGTCCTATCTTGTTTTGTCCAAAACGATTGTTTATACGGATCATGCCGCTATTAGATATCTTTTCAGCAAGCAGGATGCTAAGCCTCGTCTTATCCGATGGATCCTGTTGCTTCAAGAGTTCGATATAGAGATCCGTGATAAAAAAGGGGCTGAGAATGAGGCGGCTGATCATCTTTAACATATAGAGGGAGTTGATTTAGGAGATTCGAGAGTTAGGATCGACGATCGTTTTCCGACGGAGAGTCTGATGTTTGTTACTGCACAAGAGGAAGGTTTTCCATGGTTTGCTGATTTCGCGAACTATCTCGCTGACGGATACCTCCCAAAGTTGTCTAACCAGCAAAAGAAGAAATTCTTTGCTGACATTAAATTTTACCTTTGGGACGATCCATATCTTTTCCGCATTGATGCTGATCAGCTTATTAGAAGGTGTGTAGATGTCAAGGAAGGATTGTAAATTTTGAGCCATTGTCATGTGGGACCGACTGGAGGTCACCACGGAGTGAGTTCTACGGCAAAGAAAGTCTTTGATTCTGGTTTTTACTGGCCGTCTATCTTTAAGGATGCTCATCTGTTCGTTAAGAGTTGTGATCGTTGCCAGCGTGTCGGCAACATTTCTTCGCGAAACGAAATACCCCAGAATGCCATTCAAGTTTATGAGGTTTTTGATATTTGGGGTATTGATTTCAAGGGACCGTTTCCATCTTCGCGTGGAAACAAATACATACTCGTGGCCGTCGATTACGTGTCTAAGTGGGTTGAGGCCAAAGCTCTACCCACCAATGATGCCCGAGCGGTAGTCCGTTTTCTAAAAAGTCTATTTGCTCGTTTTGGAGTCCCGAAAGCCTTGATCAGTGATCGAGGTACTCACTTTTGCAACTCGCAGATGGATAAGGCGTTGAAGCGTTATGGGGTCACCCATCGGCTTGCGACCGCCTACCACCCATAGACTAGTGAGCAAGTAGAAGTGAGTAATCGGGGAATCAAATGTATTCTCGAGAAAACGGTTGGTTCAAATCGTCGGGATTGGTCCGACAAATTAGATGACGCTTTGTAGGCCTTCCGTACAGCATACAAAACTCCGACTGGTTCCACACCATTTCGGATGATTTATGGGAAGGCCTGTCATCTTCCTGTTGAATTGGAACACCGCGCTTCATGGGCCCTTCAAAGGGTTAATCTTGATTTACCCGCCGCAGAGGGTATTCGTTTCCATCAATTACAAGAATTAGAGTTGCTCCGGGATCACGCATACGCACAATCATTTCGGTATAAGGAGCATACGAAGGAACTGCATGACAGGAAATTGAAGGGTAATAAGCAGTTTAAGTGTGGGGATAAGGTTTTACTGTATAACTCACGGTTGAGGTTACTCCCGGGAAAGTTGAAATCCCGATGGTCGGGACCGTTCACGGTCACTGAGGTTTTCCCGTATGGCACGATTGAGATACAAGATCGAAGCGGGAAGTTTAAGGTGAATGGCCATAGATTGAAGCACTATATAGAAGAGCCGATAACTTATTTGACAGTCGAGGTGTTCTACCTTGACTCATTCACCGAGGAATAGACGTGATGGATGCATCACTCGGGAGACAGCCCGAGTTGTAGAGTTTGTATTATGATTCTCTTTATTATCTGTTTTTATTTGTTTTATTTTTTATTTATATTTATAAAAACATAAAAAAAAAATCAAAAACACAAAAATATGTTTATTTTTTATGTTTTTGTTTTCTGTTTTGTACGCCAATACATGCGAGCGAGTTTGAGTTTTTACAGGTATTATTATGCGCATGGTAGCTCTGATGGCGTTTTGGAACCGGTTCACCCGAGGTTGCGGCCGTGAATGAAATGTTATACGGTCGTTCGTTCGAGTCATACACAGCTGATGAAGAATCTGCATCTAAACCAGGGGAATAACCCATTCTCTATTTTAATTTCTTTTCTTTCAAGTTTTAATTTTATTCTTTACGTTTTATTTTTTATTTTATTTCTTTTCCTTGTTCTCATCGAGGACGATTTCGTTCTAAGTGTGGGGATGGGAATTTATTTTACTTAGTTGTAGAAAAAAATTAAAAAAAAATAAAAAGTTTTCACTTGTTTTTCGTTTTCGTACGTTGTTTATGTTAAAAAAATTATATGTCCCTTGTTTTTAGTTTCTTTTGCATTAAATTGGGAGATGATGATATTTATCGGAAATCGGTTTTTCAAACTACTAATAATATGAGATAAATAAAAGAAAACGCACTTAACTTGGGATGTGTCGGTAGGCTCAGCCTTGAAAATGAAAGGGCAAATTTGATAAAACGGTTAAACGAAAATCTTTTGTGGGTAAAGCTTTTTGTCCGTGGAAAATAAGCAATGAAAGGTCGGGCCATACTCAAGCCTCAAATTTTGGTATGAAAAAGTGGAAATATCATGAGTTTTAAAAATTTGAAAATGTTATCATATGATGCTTGGGTAGGTTTAACGTTAGAGTATGCCGTGTAGCCTGTGATATAAATCTTAAACTGCTAGTTTAGTGTTTTACACCTCATTGGCGTATGGTTTTATAACCTTAAATCCTGTATTGATGGGATGCTTCGGGTCCGGAGACCATGGGTCTGTATGCAATCTATTCATTTGGGTATTCACAATTCCTAAGTGGGGTTGTGGATATTTAAAATAAAGCCAAAGAGCAAACCCTTATAAGTCTATAAACATGATCACAAAAAGTACAAAAGTATAAATACATTACAGACTTGATCATCCACGCTGTTAGCCATGTGGGGTCCCTTTGCTCGCGTCTCATTACCATTAAGAAACGGACCACAAGGGACACGCTACATGTAAGCCCTACAAATACAATTTTGCATACTCACCTATGGTGATGGATTTGGGGTATTGCTTGATAACGGGGGTATGTAATGTTGTGGGGAACACTAGCTATAAATTAATTGAACCTTAATCGTATCTAATGGCTGCTTGGTAGACTTTGATGCTTAAGCTTAGGTGGATAAACAATACCCTTGATCGTCTTAAGTATTCATAAGTATTGAGCAACAAAGTTTTAATTCTGCTAATTTTGAGGTTTAAGTCAAGTTTGGGTGGTCTGGTTCGGTAAAAGCTGAAAATAAGCGGGTCTTAATTGTGTAAACCACTAAGTAATATTATTGTCGAATCATATTTGTCTCGGTAAAGATTAAGGCATTGGTTTAGGTGGACAACAATATCGATGATCGCGGTTTTTGCATTTTTCTGAGCTTTAAAATCTAACCTATATGTTTGATTTGACTATGATTTTCCAATTCTGATCCAACTGCAGTCAAATCTTTTTCAGGGACGAAAAAGTCTTAAGTATGGGGATGTTTGATGTGTTGTAAAACACACTTACTTTCCTTATGATTTTATCATGGTTTTCATGCTTAATTGTTTATTTTATGAAAGTATTGGGGGTTAAGTGCAATAATTTACAAAGTTTAAATGTTAATTGTAGGTTTATGAAAGATGGTGAAAAAAGAGTTAAGTTGGAAGACTTTAGGGGCCATTTTGGTCAAGTTTTAAAGCTACAACTCAAGGCCCGACCCAAGCCCACAAGTTAGAAGCCTTACATGATATTATATTAGGTTAATTAACTTAATTTTCTGCCATACTTCAGCCTTAAATCCCGAAATTCAGCAGCCCCAACTCCCTAGGCAGATTGCGATCGGCAGCAGCAAGGAGAAGGAAGAAAACGCTTGTGGCGGCTAGGGTTTGATGGTTGTGACGGCTGGAGGAGAAGAAGAACACCAAGGAGGGTTTTATACAGCAGCTAAAGGTCTTATAAATCCATAAACTCAGCTCATAAACCTTAAGTAATCATCTTTAAACTTTGTTTCTTGTTCAAGAACCCTAACTTGTTTAGTTTGATCTTTTTGTTGGATTGTTTTGAAAGTTACTTAGAGATTGATACGTGTTTGATTGTTCTTGATCATTGAATGAGTTTTCTTATGTTTATGATGAGTTATATGATGTTTAATTCTAATGTATGCTGTTGTCCAAAATCAATGAGTAGCTAATCTTGTTTGTTCTACCTAGGTTTGATGAATATTGTTAGGTTTTGACTAGTAATATGGATTGTTAATGATCATGGCTTAAATTGTTAATGTAAAGTTTGATTTAACAGTAAATTAGATTGTGTTTAGTGGCTGTGTTTTGTTTGATTATACCTAATAACCTCGTGTTTTAATTAATTGAATCGGTTTTGATTAGTTGTTGCATGTTTAAGGCTCTTTACTTTGTGTTTAGGGTATATTTGCGGGAAGTACAACCGTAGGGATAAGTGGGTAAATTAATTAGATAAAATCAGTTGTGAAACACCTTCTTAGAGACCGAGAGGTGATAAGGAGTAAACTCGTCTCATTACTTTTACTTGTTAGAATTAAGATCGCGCGAGAGCGGGTTTTGTTCTTGTCGGGTTTGGGTGTTTGAGCGATTAGTTGGTCTAGTTTAAGTTAAGTTGAATTGTTCCTCTATCTTTGGTTGCGTAGTATTCGTTTCCATTAGGCTAGTGTGTCGGTGTGACTGAGAGGTGAGTCGGCATTAGAACACGTTAATAATTTGTTTTCACGGTTTGTTCTTAAAATCAACTAAGATAAGTTAGAGTTTGTTAGTGAGACCGAGAGGTGATCTGACCTTCTTGAGCGAACCTTAGTTGTGTCATCCTTTAGAACCGGTGTCGTGAGAGTTTTCAATCCATTGTCTTGTCATCTCCTTCAATATGATTCTCACCTAGGTAGACGTTTTTATCACTGCAGTCAAAGTTTCCGAAGTTTTGTCAAAAGTTTTCATTTAGTTATCACTGCAGTCAAAGTTTCCGAAGTTTTGTCAAAAGTTTTCATTTAGTTAAGTTAAGTAGTTAAATCAATCTAAAAAAAATTTCAATTAAATATTTTGGTGAGTCTTGGTTAGATTTTAGTGATTATAAACGTTTTCACGTGTCTTCGAGTTCGATATCCGGACTTTCCTCATCTGTGCTATACGCGACCGGTACACTTGCCGTTTGTGTGAACTAGGATAGATTGTTTGGTTTTTAAAGCTTAGTTGCGACTTGTGTTTTATATATATATATATATATATATATATATATATATATATATATATATATATATTCGCACATCAATAGCCTAATCTAATATCTATTCGTGAGAACCAACTCGAACTTTGTAGTTGGTCAAACAAATCATCAATCCGTGGCAACGGATATCAGTTCTTCAGTGTAAGCTTATTCAACTCACGATAGAGTATACACATTCTAATATTTCCATCCTTCTTCTCAATAAACAACACCGGTGTGCCCCACTGGGAATCACTTGGCCTAATGAAACCTTTGTCGAGGAGTTCTTGTAGTTGGGACATCAATTCTTTCATCTCGGATGGCGTCAAGCGGTATGGTGCTTTCGCTACGGGCTGTGCTCCTGGTATTAAATCTATCTGAAATTCTATCTCACGCTCTGGTGGCAACCCCGGAAGATCATCAGGGAACACTTCTGGGTAGTCGCGCACAACAAGAACATCTTTCACTTCTTTCATCTCGGCCGTAGCTTTGACAACAGACGCCAGGTAGGCACCGCACCCTCTCCTTAACAATCCTTCAGCTTTTATCATCGAAATGAAATTAAGCCATGAACTTTCTTTATCACCATAAACCGTCACCATACCACCATCCATGGATTTTAAACTTATTAACCTACTCTTACACACTATCAAAGCCTCAAACTCAAATAGCCAGGCCATTCCTAGAACCACGTCGAACCCTCCTAAGGTCATAACATATAGGGTAACAGAGAACTCACATCCCTCTAACTCTATCTTACAATCCTTAACCGTTCTCATTATCCTAACCGAGGTTTCACCAACGATTTCTACTATGAAAGTTTCAGGCACACGACAACATTTCATTTTAGCTAACTCACTAAATGACGTAGCTACAAAACTTCTATTTGCACCTGAATCAAACAATACAGAAGCGGAAATACTGTTTACTAGAAACTTGCATGTCACAACATCTGGGATCTGCTTAGCCTGCTCCTGAGTTAACATGTAGGTCCTGGTCCTTGGCCTCGAATAGTTGGCATCCTTCTTTCCGCTTCCTCCAGCTTCACCATCAGTGCACTCCCTTGCCATATGGCTTGTCTTACCACACTTGTAACACGCGGCCTATGCATTGCATTCATTAGAATAGTGCCTCACCTTTCCACACTTATAACATGCATTCGCCCCAAGCCTGCATTTTCCACCATAAGCTTTCCCACACTTATGACACACATCAGAATTAGTACCCCACTTGCACTCGCCACTGTGCACCTTCCCACAAGTCTTACATGTCCCAATGTCTTCCTCTCCCACACTTTCTACTTCTTATCCTTAAGGTTCCACAACTAAGTACCGGGTCGTTTAGCAGGAGCAACACATTTCTTCTCTTTCTTTTCTTCGACCACCACATCGACCACAGCCAAGTCATCATAAACCATCTCTGTGAGTTCAACAGCAGAGTCGAAAGTAGCAGGTTTAGTAGCCCTGACAAAGGTGTGGACATACGGTGGAAGTCCTCTGATGTAGCACTTGATCCTTTTCACTTCAGTGTTCACCATGTCGGGAACTAACCTGGACATGCATTTGAATTTAGTAGTATACTCACAGCGTGTGATTTTTCCCACCTTCAGATTTAGAAAATTCATCTCAGCCCTCTCAACCTCAGCGTCAACACAAATCGGTTCATCACCAATTCCTTTAGGTCATCCCACCTCATAGCCTTAATATCTTCCCGGGTCTTCCTCTGTTCCATAGTTTCCCACCAAAACATAGCCTCGTCACCAAATGACTGGGTAGCATAACCCACGGCTTGATCAAGACGGCACTCGCTAATTCGAATAACCATGTCCATAGCGGTTATCCACTGGAGAGAGTAGAGATTGCATCCCCCAAACCGATCAGCTTCAGCGGGTCGCAACCTTTGAACGACTTGTCATTACACCCACCTCGACCTCTCCTACATTAACCAACTTTCACAGACCTAACCTCACTCGAGTCACCTTTCTCGTTCTCATCATCCTTCTTACCATTCTCTCCTGTCCTCTATGCGGTCCTTGCATAGCTTTCAGAAAATTTATTTGGATGTAGATTCTTCATTGCATCAGCTACGGCTTGAGCAATGGTGGCTTGAACAGCAGGATCCAGTTGATACCCTTCATTGTTTCCCTGATCTCGCACAGTTGCACTTCCTTCCTCCATAGTGTTAGTAACTGGTTCTTCAGAAGGTTCTCGGACAATACGGAGCTACCACAACGTCCCGTACGACCTCCCTGACCAACAATCTTTCTTGCTCCAGCCATTTGTATTCTATAAGGAAACACACACGTCATCACTCAAGGAACTATTTAGTACAAGGATAGTAAGGCTAACACGTCAAAACAGTGGCCAGCTGTGGTTAGCTGATCACGTTACTCTCCGTGTCCTATACACTTCCTGTTGTGAGTCCACTTGTGTTGGGTTCTACTTTTAAACGGTTGATCAATCAATCACAATCCACAAACAATAAAATAATCCTATCCCTAGAAATTAGGTTAACTTTCTTACATACTCTTACATTATACATGAAATTAATCATGTACTTTACCTTTATTTAGCTTGCTTGAGTGACGCATGGCTTTCTTGAACTGGCATCTTTTTTTTCTTTTCTTACTTAAGTCTCATTCTCTGTTCGAGACTAAGCATGTAGGATGCTTAATTCTCTCGAACTTATTCTCTGATACCAACTTGTAAAGCCCTGGTCCCAGTGCCCTACATTACCATTGGATTTACTCATAAACATAGTTCAAAATATTATAGTTAATTAAAACTTTTCGCAAAATATATAAAACTTCAACCATTCAGTACAAAATATTCAAATCTTGTCTTTAAGCATAAGATAACATTGTATTAAAACATCATGACAACTCTTCTTCATATGCCAGCCGCTTCAGATCATGCCATTGTCTTCCTCAAACCAACTCCTTTAATCTATTTACCTGCGTTCATACTAAAAGTCAGCTACACTGAGTGAGTTCTAGTTAATCAGACAACATACAATACATTCACATACTAACATATATACATATCCGAAGATACATATAGCATACTTAACCTGTCACATTTCTTTCTTACTTACTTGCATACATACTTTCATTCTTTCATACTTTCTTTCTTTAACATACACAGTACATTCATAACTTTTCTTATATTATAAAGAGCATTTCGCCCTTCATACCTCGGATATTCTTAGGGTCCGGTGCCCTCCATTATTGGATATTATTAGGGTCTGGTACCCTCCATCCTCAGATATTATTAGGGTCCGGTGCCATCCATCCTTAGATATTATAAGGGTTTGGTTCCCTTCTTTCCATACAACCATACCATCATGCATTCATTACACTACTTTTACATTTATGTAATTTCATACAACTCTTAACATTTCATAGATCATTCATACCACATTCATATATCATCATACGTCATTCATATATCATTCATAACACATTCACATATCATACACTTACCACTTAAGGTAAGTGTATTAACTAATCACAACGAGTATGCACACAGCCCCAAAAACATAACAAGGATATGGGGCTAGAAACTCAAATGGATTCTGTTACGTTCGGAGTTAATCGCAATCCCCCTCCTTAGTTGTGCACGACTGACTGTAATAAGGCACATCAATTAACAACTATTCTAGTGCTCGTTTGTGTCCTTGGCCCTTCTTTCTAGGTCTTTCTCATTTTAAGCATTACCGTTTTTATTAATTAGTTCTTTGTCCGTAGCGTATATACCGTACAAGTCCATATTCCTTGCTCACATACGTATACATACACGGAATGTTGTACTTATACGGTATACATATATATATATACACTTTATATGCATACATATGCATTATATACACATTCACGACATACGTACATATATAGCATACATTCATACATATGCGGAATACACATACACGGCATGTATATACACATATGCGGCATACACATACACATTAAATACATACATATATGGTATACACATATACGTTACATACATACATATACGGTATACACATACACGTTACATACGTACATATATGTGGTATACAAATACACGTTAATACATATACGAAGTACACATACACGGCGTATATACATATGCTTTTTATATACATCTCGAATCCCTTGTAAAATTATTTTTATTTAAGGTTTTGAGTTCGGTTTAGTTCCTGTTTTATTCTTCTTTTATTAATCTAAGTTTTGAGTCAAGTTCATTATATTTTTATCATGTTTTAAATCTTTTGGTGTCTTGCATGTTAAATCTAATTCTTTCTATCATTTCATGTGAAGTCTATGTTCGTTTTTGTTCGTCAATGGTTACATGATTACATCACTAATGTTTTGTTATATTCTTTATAGATTTATGTTTTGGTGATCAAGGAAAAGAAGTTCTAGAAGGTTCCTATCGTTTCTTGGAGTTCAAGGGAAAGATTACACAAGATCTAGCATTGATTTAATAATAAAATAAAAAGAAAATTCGTGGAGTTCTCCTGGTACACGTCGCGCCGCGCGACGAGGGAGGCCAAGACCGGTCACGCGGCGCCTACTTCTTCTGTTCAGCAATTCTCAGCAAGTTAAGGACCAGATCGCGTTATATAAATATATTTTTAAAACCTAGACGGAAAAACAAGTGTTTGCAGCCGATTTTGAGAGATAAACCAAGTTTTTGAAGGTGTTTTGAAGCCAGGAATCAAAGAGGATCGAGAAGTCTTTCAAGGAGGTGTTCAAGGATCAAGCAACAAGGGTTTTATCGCTCTTACTTTCATTCCTTGTTCATTGTTTCTACTATGTCTTTCCTGTTTTTTTTAATACTTTTTTGGGATTGTTTTAATAATGATTCTAGGCTAGACTTCATGTCTACGTAGGTTTAATGAACATGTTTTGATTTGATTCTTTCTTTGGACTATTGTTTTGAATATGGTTTTGTTGATTTAATAGTAAAAGACTTGATTTTTCTTTCATGATGCATATGAGTGTTTATTATCTTGATTGATTGTTAACTATTTCTTCATATAGATCTTTTATCTCTTGATTTTGTTCTTTAGATTTAGGGTTTATGTTTAATCATTACTTGGTGTTTTGATTATTGTGATTGAATAGGCCTATTAGATCATAGAAGCTTGTTGATAGTTGATTTAGGATTTTGAATGTTCTGCTGATAGCTGTGAGGTGAGGAGTTGTCCATGTATCTTGGTCAATCGCATTTAGTGACAGTATTCTTGCTTGGTTATTGTGTTGATCCTTGTTCATGATGTCGTGTTTAGTTTATCAATTTATCTAGGGTGTAGAGTTTCGTGAGATTGCTTGCTTTAGATACTATTAATTAACCCTAATTGATAACTGTGAGGAAATCAATCCAACTGATTGCTTAATAATCTAATATTCATTCTTTTGGATTTTACTTGATGCGACCGAGGATCCTCTAAGATTTTTCAGATGAATATATTTAGAAATCAGTTACCATATCATGTTGGTTGTCCATTGCTTGATGATTGTTGATACATGGGATTCTTACCTAGGTAGATTCCTTCTCTTATTGGTTTCGATCTTGTGATTTATTGCTTGTATCTAGTTTATTTGTTCATTTACTTTCTTAATTTAATATTAGTTTAAAAACCCCCTTAAAACATTAATAATAAATAGTCGTGTCATAAGTCGAGTCTAATTAGTTAAGTTACGTAATTTATAGAGTCTTGTGGGTTCGATATTCCGGACTTACTTAGCTTAGTACAATTGATCGGTTCACTTGCCGGTGTTTTGTGTAGTTGAGTCTTAGGTCTAGTTTTTATTACTTGTTTAATTTAGTTAATATTTAATTGACTGTTTTAACCACATCAAGTTTTTGGCGCCGTTTTCGGGGACTCTTGGCAATTGCGTTCTTAGCGTTAATTGCACTTATTTGATACATACGTGCTATTTGTTATATTTTCATTTGAGTCATAGGAGTCTAATTAAATTTTAGTTTATTTTTTGTTTTAGTTTTTATTTTTTAGTCTACTCACTTGGTCCGTTGCGTTTTTCAGGTTTATGCCACATCTTCGTTCGCAAGGACCACCACTGAATAATCTGGATTTTTCTCCGTTCAAAACCGAAGCTAGCTCATCAGCAGAGAAACCACCATCAGAAGCTACTTCTACACCAAAATCGTCACTGCACAGTTCACCACCAGAAAGTCCGAGAAGTCAACCAGACGACCAAAGGCCGACGATAGAACAGTTGCTGCTCAAGCCTTCAATGGCTTAACCGGAAACCAATCATGCATCGTCCCCGAGATCGACAATCCCAACTCGTGGCTGATTCCATCATACGTCATGAACAATATCGTTCAAACTAATCAGTTTCATGGACGTGATGACGAGGATGCGCCGGCACACATTAACCAGCTTTACCACGTTTTGAAAACGTTTAATTTACAAGGTGCAACTGACGATCCCATCTTCTTACATCTTTTTCCTTTTTCACTTGCAGGGAAAGAGGCTCGTTGGTTTGACACTCAGCCACCTGGCACGTTCACTACTTGGGAAGCACTGCGTTCAGCTTTTATCAAAAGATACTTCCCACCTGCTAAAGCGGCTATCCTTCGTGATCAGATTCACTCATTTCACATGGAGCCGGATGAACAGTATTGTCATGCTTGGGAGCACTTCCAGAACATGCTAGCTCGTTGCTCACAAAATGGTCTCACACCATGGGCTCTCTTGGAGAAATTTTACAATGGCCTGAACCACGAAACCCAAGTTCGGTTCGACACGGCTGCGGGAGGAAATTTAATGTCAAAGAAGAATGTCACCGGATGCAACGAGATGTTTGAAAGCTTTGTTCAATCCGATTTTGCCAAAGGGACACAACGCGGGAATTCCACTCCCGTTAGCAGTACATCCTCATCCGCTCGAGGTGTACACCAGGTTAATCTGGATACTAGTGTGGTTGCTGCTTTGGAATCACTAACTAGAGAAGTTAAGGAGCTGAAGGCCAAAGTTGATAAGTGTGAGGTTTGTAGCGGTGGACACGGCACTTTGGATTGCCCGTTGATGAATCAAGAGGTTGAGTTTATTGCTGGTCAAAACAGGGTTCCAAATGCTTTTAATAGTAGCAACAATTCGAGTTGGAACACCTATAAAAACCCGAATCAGAATAATTCTAACTAGCGTCCGTCGGGCGCACCACCCATATTTCAAAACTCTTATAATCAAGGACAAGGTCGGTATTCTAATAATAATACCAATGGTACTAATGTTCAAAATCATGTGCAGGATTCGAATGGTGGAATTGGACGTTTATAAGACATGATGAAACAAATCCTGGAGAGAGAGACCAAGCTACACAGAAGAAGTTTGCCGAACACGATTTGCTCTTCAAGAATCAACAATCTGCTATTCTTGATATTCAAAGGACTGTTGGTGATATTGCTCGTCGTTTAGAAGAGAGGCCTCCGGGTCATTTTTCAGGTATTCCTCAGACTAATCCGGCTACTCAATTGAAAGCCATCTCCACTCGTAGTGGTAGGGTTTTTGGTCCGGAAAAAGTTACAAGAGAAGTTGAGAAAAATGGGGACGAAGAGTTGGTAGATGAGGAAATAGAGATGGAGGTTCTGGGGAAAACACGAGGTAACACACCAATTATTGGGCCACAAGTAGAGAAAAGTCTCAAATCGAGGCCGGTTGAAATCCGGCCACCACCACACACCATTGACCTAGCCTATGTCTCGTATCCCGCTCGTTTAAAACATCAAAAGTATACGAAAGATTACGGGCATTTTCTCAATATATTTAGCCAATTGAATGTCAATCTTCCGTTCATTGAAGTCCTCCAGCATATGCCTAAATATGCCAAGTTTTTGAAAGATCTTCTTAAAAGAAAGGATAAGTTGGAGGAGCTTTCGACTATTCTGCTAAATGGAGAGTGTTCTGCGGTGATTCTTGTGAAACCCTAAATCGATCTCAGATCTAAGGTCTAATAACAATTACAGATCTAGTTCATAGTTGCTCTTATAGATTATATATTGTATATATTAGTATTAGTTTGTATATATGTGTATTATAGATTGAATAATTAAGATGAAGCTTGAGAGAACAATTGGGCAGAGGTTCGTTAATCTTAACTCAAAACTTAAATTATGAAGAGGATGAACCTCTATATATATAGAGAACAGGGCTAGTTCGTTACACATTCTGTAGCGAACTAGACTCCTGCTTCGTTACAATATATTAAACAGATAAACTTAACGAAATACCCCCTGATTCGTTAAGCATCCTTAACGAACGAGACATGTCCACTAACGAACTAGCTTAAATATAAATAACTTTTACATTAAATAAACGATAAATACAAAATGATAAATACAAAGACTCGAGACACAAAACCGTGTACTAACAGACACCCCCTCGTCTTGAGCTCTTTGTCTTTAATTTACTTGGAGCGTCTTGTCTGCCAATCTCTGCAACTGTGAATACCATGTTCATGACACACACGAACAGGGCGTTGAAACTGCATTGCTCGGTCATAGTCTTCACGACGTTCTATTAATATCTTATTCTTAAATAGCACGTCATTTTCGGTCTCCGTTAAATTCACAAGCCACATCGGATCAATGATCTTATCAGCTTGGTCTTTAATCCTTTACCCAACACAATAACGTACTCGCCAGTTCGATTGTCGTAGTATCAGTGGTTGAAAGATAAATACATATGTTGGTTCAGCGTCTTCACCGGTACACGCTTCACTGTTCTTGGCGGCTTTACCTTAAGAACCAACTTCCTCCAACCTGTCCTTGGATCAATTTCATCGATACGCTTACGCTTTGGAACCTGTGGTCTAAGGAACTTAAATCCATGATTGACCTCAAACAACAAATGTTTGTGAAACCAATATGCATGTTGAACTCCCCCACGGTTTATAAAGACGGTACGCCAAAGTCCGCACGTCCCATATTGGTAACGAAAGAACGTCAATAATCTTCGCATAATACTGAATGCCCTTCTCCCATTTAATAATACATACATTTAAATCAGAATCAAACAACCACGAAATAATATCACCTTAAACTTTAGATACAGCCTTGAAGGAGGTCATCTGATTTGCTTGAGCTCGAGCGACAGCTTCAACTTTCTGCTCTTGATCCACATACCGGAATGCCTTAATAATCTTACGAGAATTCTTGTACCAATGAGCAAACCATTCTTGAATGTCAGCAACGGACGGATCGGGCTATGAGCCAAATCTTGTGTCAACAACATTCTTGCCCTTGGAAATCTTCTCCAGATGGTCTTCACCTGCTTTGACAGTTTCCTCAGTAAATATAGGAGCACCCTGATCAACATTAGTGTGTTGAAATAAATCAGGGTATTCCTCAGCGGTCATGTCCTCGATCCCCACTTCCTCATCCTTATAAATACACACCGTACTCATCTCAACAGTCGGATCATTTAAGATCTCTTCATCATTTTCAACCTCCACATCGTCCTCAGCCTCTAACACGGTTAATTCATCATCGTTTAGACCAAGCAGTATGGAAATCTGCTCTCGTGTTAGTGACCTGTCAACAAACTGTCCTTCCTCAATCTCATTTGCATTAACAATGCTTCTAACCACCCCCCGCACCATCAACAAAGATGATAATATCAGCCTTGATCATCTCAATGGGTGTAGCAGCTGTTGTATCATGATAAGCGATGATCTGTTTTCCCGAATCACCAGCTGCACTTATACCATCACCTAAAGCCAAGCCGTGAGTTTGTATAGGCTCACTTCCCCTAGTACCCGAAGCATCTGGATCTTCTTCATCATTTTTGAGCTTCTTTAGTTCATCGTCCTTGCATGTTAGCTGCAAGATAAGATCTTCTTGTTGTTTTATTTTCTTCACCCCCTGAGACTCAACAATCTCACGGAGGGCCTTTGTCTCCTTCTGGTAGAAAGATACATAACTTACCAGCTTCTTTTGGATTTCCATCATGCGTTCTTAATTCATTCGGTCAGCAAACATTTGATTTTCATACAAATGGAGTAGACTCAAGACCATGTTCATTTGTTGATCATAAGACATAGCAAGAAACGAAGAAGGGATTGGTTGAACAGGTCTTTGAGGTCGGTTATGCCTCAAATATGAAAAATACATTGGTGGTGGAGGCATCATCATCGGTGTAGGAGAGACCACCAAAGTAGCAGTTGTAGGCCTTAGTATTGTAGATAAACTAACTGAGGAATCATACCAAGCCTCGGATCCGACGTAAGCGTGGTCATCAAAGTTAATTCCGGGGTGCTAGTAGTATCCAGCACCACTGGTCTTTGAGGAGTGGACGACCTTGGAGGTTGAACTCCAAATGAGATGCCAGCACCAGCCGACACTCCTCACTTAGACAACCCTTCACCCACCAACTCTTTTCCTTTCCTTTTGCGTTGAACGGCTATAGTAGCAGCTAAAGCAGCTTCAACCGCAGCTTGTTGTTGAGCATGAGCGTCACCAGCATCTCCATTACCACCATTACCACCATCATCATTATCATCATTATCATCACCCTCGTTCCCACCTTCTCCTTCCTCAAGCTCAGAATCCGAATCGTCGTGGATCCAGCGATCATTGGGAGGACATTCAGAATCTGGATTCGCGAGATGACCAATCAATCTTTTGGTATGTGGATGAGGAGTCTGGCGGTACGATTTCATCCAACGTATAGTATCAGCTGACATGTTCTCCAACTTCAGCTTATCATCGAGACGTGTTGGGTCGAGCACCAAATCACGTATAGCATCTTGAACGAACAACTGAATGAAGCGAGGATACTTCAAGAATTTTACACGTCGCTTCACAACAGTACAATTTTCTTTGAGATGATCTAAGATCATTTGAGAGAAATTGAAGGTTTTATTTAGAACCAAAGAAACGAAAACCGATTGAAGCACGATTCGGCATTCGTCGAAACCCCCTTTACGTCCACCAAGGAAATGAATAAGAATGTGTAATAAATACTTGTATGGTGGACACAAGTATGCCTTGTTATACATGGACTCATCAAGGTCACCAGAATAAAATACTCATCTTTGATCAGTTCTTTGTGGTACTCACTCGGGTCATCAATCGTATCACCGAATCTCAGCACCTTTCAAATAGACTCAGTTGATACCACAACTGGTCTCATATCCACCTCACCCACAATGTGATTCTCAGCCTCCACATATCTTGTCGTATTCCAAAATTGACGCTCGATGTTGAATCGGACATCAGGATTAGCAGTGATAGCATAATGTATACGTGAACGGCGTAAGAACTCCAACATCCCACCAAAAATGTTCTCATTAGCAGAATTTGGATCAACAAAGGCACAAACATTGTGTCGTTTGTCATATGGAAGCATGGGAATATCTGGAGCTTGTTGTTGTTGTTGAGGGGAATCAACGGGAGGATCTTAATCCATGTTATCAGCCATTGAACTGCGTAAACAAATTCGGGAATCAGTGATAGTGAATAATAATATTTATATAAGTAATATATAATTAAAAGTTTTCAAAATTAAATCAATTTATAAAACTTTTAATTTTAAAATAATTAATATGTCATTCGTTAGATATTCTGATTCGTTATGACGAAATGGTATTTCGTTAAAGCGAATCAGCTACTTCGCTATCAGGTAAATAGTTAACGAATTAGGCTTAACGAATCACTAATAAATGTTAACGAATTAAGGCTAATTTGTTATAAATAACGAAGGAGAATCTGATTCGTTATAATATACGATTCGTTATCTTGATTCGTGTGATATGTATAACTAATTGGACACGAATGAGTTCCTATTCGTTAAAAAGTTAACAAATGGCCAATTAAGCTTGATGTTTGACTAATTTGGTCAAGGTCAAAATCACCAAGAACACTAAAAAGTCAAAATAGTAATCGAAGATCAATACACCTATGATCAGCAACATGAAACCAAATCAATGATAACAATGGATCTCGGAATCATATTGCGATCATAATGGTATCGATTTGTTGTTCCAAAACATGGTAAAAGGTGGTTAACTTAAAGTTCATCAAAACTCTAAAAAACCCGATAACAAAATCAACAATTAACCCAGCAAACATTCATCAACGATGATGTAAATCATCACGTTATGATCGTATATACCTTAGGAATCAGAATATATGATCTAAACGCAGTATAATGAAGATCGGAAATTTTGGAGAATTTTGGCCAGAGTAACAGTAGGACAGAAAGAAGAAAGTGAATGGTATGAAACGAATCGCCTACCCAATTCCTATATGGTCTGACACAACACATTCCCCAATGTAACAAATCATCTGATTCGTTTGAATTTTGAAATAACGAATCAGGTGATTCGTTATCTCACATTAACACGTGGCTTAACGAATTACAAGTAATTCGTGAAAATCTTAAAGAATTAGAAGTCATTCGTTACAGGGTGGCAGGAGCGAATTAAAGTTAACGAATTGGAGTTCAATTCGTTATAAATGACTTTAATTCGTTAAATTTAACGAATCACTTTTAACGAAATACTTTATGTAATTTTAAATTAAATTAATTAAATCAATCAAATTAAATATTAATTAAATAATAATACCAAATAACTTAAATGAATCACCGAGAGCTCATATCTCGATGATCGAATACCTTAACGTGTTTTACATTTTGGAACACTTAACTTAAAGATAACTAAATAATATGTAAAATAAAAAATTAAAATCTTTTTGGTATTTTGAATTTTTTACGTAACATATTTACAGAAAAAAAGTATATCCAAAAGTAAAAACCTAGACTAAAAAATGTTTTTGGGTTTTTGTATAATTTTCAAAAGCAGCACATATTTTTGGATTTTTGGTGAGTTGAGCAGAGAATCATATTGACCAGATTCTCCTTCCATCACAGTTTTATATTTCAGCGATGTTGTGACTGGCGTTAAGTCGGTCATTGATATTGTTGTCCACTTAAATCTTATAGCAAACTTTCAACGTTTTTGTGATATGAATAATGATTCAATTAAAGCACATAATTTCAGAAACTATCAGCCTCTAATCTCGGTTCAAGCTTAATTTGATTTTTGCCATATCACCCCAACTTGACTTAAACCATTATATTATTGATCAAAATTTGAATTTTTTATAGAAATTTATGAGCAATGCATTGAGTTTCCTTTATTATGAGTGAGTATGCACGAGTCCATCTGTCGGCTTACATACACTGTATCCCCTGGGGTCCGTTTCTTAATGGTATTGAGACGAGCGCAAGGGAGGAACAAATGTATGACTAACAGCGGATTTTAATCAGGTCAATAATTTAGATTGTAAGAGGTACAGCACTGATCAAGTTTAATGACTTTGGGTTTGCTCTAAAAGCGAGTGAAATATCCATGCATATGAATACCCAGATGATTAAGCCGCATAAAGACTCACAGTGTCCCGAACCTCAATGCTTGTTATTTGATTTATTTTATTTTTGGGTGATCAAACAAATATAAGGCTTGAATATGACAGGTTATTACATTTCTGCCATCCTCACCGAGATTTTGCTAGAGACTAATACCTCTTTCAATTTGGCATTTCATTATGTTTATATCACATACTTTACTCTAACAGTTTGTTTTAGACCTACCAATGCACCAATGCAATTAAGCACACAGTCTTTTAAGCTTATTTCTTGCTGGATATGGGGTCAAAGCAATCAATGTACTATCATTTTCTCTTTTTGCTTCAAAAACTCTAAATTTTGAGGAGCATAAAACAAAATGAATTTAATCGCCCCAGTTACATAAGTCTATAAATTAATGGCTAACCTATCAATTCACAAGTGAATAATAGGACCAAAACATGCAAGCATGCTCCACAAACTTAAATAACCGACATAATTTTTAGCGAGAAAAAATACTAAAGCGCATAATGAACGCCCCAACTACTTTCCATTATCAGGTAAATGGTTATCCTGAATATTTACAAGTAAATATCATGACCAAACATATACAAGTACATGTCCTTCATATATGAGTAATTGACATACTTTTCAGCGAACGTATGCAAAAATATTTTTGGTTTTTCTCTTCACATACATAAAACACAATCTTTTTATCTTTTTCAATTTTCTTATAAACATAAAAACTTCACAATCTTTTTGGATTTTTGGATTTTCAGATTTTTCTATACAAAATGAAAATACAATGTTTTTGGTTTTTCAAGATTTTAAACTGTTTTTGGATTTTCAAAATATTTTAAAGACATTAAAAACAAGAAAACACAATATTTTTGGAATTATAAAATTTTCAAATGTTTTTGGATTATAAATTTTTCAATGTTTTTGGGTTTTATCTATACAAAACAAAAGGCACAATATTTTTGTATTTTCTATTTTTCACCCCATAAAATCCAAAACCAAAATAAAATTTAAAAGAAAAATTAAACAGAAAAGAAAGATAGTTATCCTTATTACAGGATATCAGCAAGGGTCTTCAATCCATTTAAACCAAGCAAAAACTGAAATCGAGTTTTGTCAAAGGCTTTGGTAAATAGATCGGCTTTCTTAAAATCAGTATGTACTTTCTCAAGGTCGATTAATTTCTTTTCAAAACAATCCCTTATGAAATGATATAGAATTTCTATATGTTTCGTTTTAGAATGTTGTACGGGATTTTTGGTGATACTTATGGCAGCAGAGTTATCAATAAAAATAGGAGTAGTAAGAAACTTCAAACCGTAGTCGCACATATGTTGTTGAATCCACAAAATCTGGGAACAGCAACTCAAGGCTGCAATATATTCTGCCTCAGTGGTTGAAGTAGAGACCGTCGTCTGCTTCTTACACTGCCAGGAAACAAGCCGGTTTCCTAAGAATTGACACCCTGTCGTAGTTGATTTGAAGTTAATCTTGCAACCTCCGTAGTCCGAGTATGAAAAGGCGGTAAGTTCAGAGTTATCGTCCTTGGGGTACCATAACCTGATGTCTGGATTTCCCCTCAGATACTAAAGAATTCGCTTGACCACTGCTAGGTGAGTCACTCATGGACTTACTTGAAACCTAGCACAGAGACAAACAGCAAGCATAATGTCGGGGCGAGAAGCCGTTAGATACATTAAAGATCCGATCATAGCACGATAGAGGGTAGGATCAACGGTGTTCTCCAATTCATCCGGTGATAAATTGTGACCCACAGGGAGAGGAGTTAAAGGGATTTTTCCAGCAGATATCTTGAATCGGCTCAAGACATCGTTCACATACTTGGTCTGGTGAATAAAAATTCCTTTCGTATACTGGTGAACTTGCAACCCTAGAAAGAAATTCCCATCGAGCTCGTCTCGAACTTTGTTTGCATTGACTTCTCGAACTCCTTACATAACGTGTCGTTTGTAGACCTAAAGATAATGTCGTCGACATAAATCTGAATGAGGGGAAGATCATCACCAACTGTCTTATAAAATAAAGTGCAGACGACAGTCCCTCGCTTGAAGGCGTTATCAGTCAGATGGTCGAAAAGTGTGCCATACCAAGCTCTCAGGGCTTGATGTAGACCATACAGGGCCTTGTTTAAGCGGTAAACTCGGTCCGGATAATCAGGATCTTCAAAGCCAGGAGGCTGTAAAACAAACACTTCCTCATTCAAGTTACCATTGAGAAAAGCACTTTTAACATCCATTTGACAGACCTTGATATTCTTGTAAGCTGCATAAGCCAGAAAGATTCGTATAGACTCCAATCTTACAACCGAAGCATATACTTCAGTGTAGTCAATACCCTATTGCTGATGGAAACCTTGCACCACTAATCGTGCCTTGTTTCTCACTATCACACCATGATCGTCTTTCTTACATTTAAATACCCACTTAGTCGGAATAGCCTTCTTGACTCAAGCAGGTTTATCAATAAGCTCCCAAACACCCAAACGTGAAAATTGCTGCAATTCTTCTTGCATGGCTTCTACCCAAGAAGGATCTTCAAGTGCCTTAGAGTCGTCGTCAGCTCAACTTGGGATAGAAAGAAAGTGAATTTGGCAAGATTTACGATTCCAGATGAATGTAAATTCGCATAAGCACACAATACATTATTCTCATTCGACGAAGCAACTTGATGACGTGTTTGAACGCCCACATCAAGTTATCCAATGATGTTTTCCCGTGGATGATAATTATGAATCCGAAGAATGGGATTCTCATGAACAACAACATTGTCAAATAAGTTAGTGTAATGTTCTCCAAGCTCATGAGATGAATAATCACTTTCAACTGTATCAGCAATATCAGGAGTATCATCACATGGATCATCACATTATCAGAAGAAGCTGGAGGATCATCACATGGATCTTCAGTTGGAGCTACAACATCATTAGAACTTGAAAATCTTGGAATGACCAATTGATCTTCAAAGTATGCACGAACCAGGTCTTCATCTGGTTGCTCAGTTGATGGAGTGAATGAATTAAATAAGCCATCATAATCAAACATCTAATCGGGACCTTTCCCTTGAGGAGGTGTGGTGTACTTTTAACAGTCCACATGGTACCATTCCTCAACACAACCAGAAGTGAAATTAAAAACTCTTTTCTTTGGAGAAGCATACCCCTTTATGGCTTTTTCTTCAAACTTACCCACATCCTTCTTCAACATCATACAAGGACATCCAAACGGTTCCAAGTAATTTAAGTTAGGCTTTCGGTTGTTCAAAATCTCATAACTTGTCTTCTTGAGTCTCTTAACTGTTCGAACCTAATTAAGCGTATAATAAGTTGTATTCACCGCCTCATTCCAGAATTGGACAGGAAGCTTAGAATTAGCAAACATAGTTCTTGCAGCTTCAATTAAAGTTCTATTCTTCCTTTCAGCAACACCGTTCTGTTGTGGTACATAAGGTGCACTATATTCTTGGTACCGTTCTATTGTGGTACCGTCCAATACAATGTTCTTAAATTCAGTACCATTATCACTTTGAATTCTCCTCACTTTTTGCTTGTATAGTGATTCAATCTTAGTGATTAGGTTTTGTACCAGAACACGTGTTTGATCTTTTGAACTCATAAATAAAACCCATGAGTATCTTGAATAATCATCGGTAACAACAAGACAATACCAATATCCAGAGATACTAGCACGATTCAAAGAACCAAAAAGATCCATATGAGGTCGTCCAAGAGGAGTATCAATGGAATTCAATAATTTAGACGGATGTGACTTTTTCTTCTGTTTGCCTTTCTTGCAAGCAACACAATGATCAGATAATTTAAAGTTCTTCAAAGAAACACCTTCAACTAAATCAATCGCCATTAAATAATTCATCTTTCTAACATGAATGTGACCCATTCTACGATGCCATAGAATAGAGTCCTTCTCGGTTGCTTTTGAGACAAAACATGTTTCGATAGATGTTGATACGTTAGAAGACATAAATATCGTTTGATCGAGGTGATCGCATGACAACCATGTCCTCGGGAATCACGTATCCCGGTTTTAAAATTAGACACTCTTTATTAGTAAATATAGTTGTGTACTTCTTGTCACAGATTTACGACACACTCAATAAATTATGGTCCACCTTGTCACAGTAATTGACTTTTTCAAACGTAATGTGACTATTCGAAACTTCACCTTCTTGTGTGATCATACCCCCAGAATTCCCAGCAAAAGCCACATAACCCCCTTGAATATTTCTCACATTTGTTAAGAGGTTGAGTTTTCCAGTAATATGACGAGAACATCCACTATCCATTATCCAGTTTTCACCCGACACGGTCTTGGATATACCCTACACACAAAATAAAAGTGATTAGTTCAAAAAGGCAGCCCAGGACTTAGTCGTGGGCACCTTTTGAGTTTCTCTTGGAAAATTAACTTGAACAGAATTCAACTGTTGTTCAGCAACTTGAGAATAAGTTACAGGCTTCTTGGACTTTTGTCTTAAATAAGAAACTTGAACGACATTTGAGTTCACGTTCTTGCATATTGGCTCGGTTAGAACAAACTTTGGTTTTACTTGACCATGTGTTTCGTTCACATGAATTACCTTACGTGGATTCACGTAAGGTAAACTAAGTAAAGAATCAAACAAGCAACAATCAATCAAAACAAATTCAACCAATCGAACCATGAGGTTATTGAGATATAATTAATAAAATACCTGCCACTAAACACAACCTAATTCAATATTAAACCAAACTTTACAATAATAATTTAAGTCTTTTGATCAAACAATCCATAAAACTCATCAAAACCGAACAATTATCATCAAACCTATGTAGAACTAACAATATTAGCCACTCATGTTATTTTGAAAGAAGCTAATACTTAAGAAGACAATCATAATACTCAACCAATTGATAATCAAACTCAATTGCAAAAGTTTTAACCAAATTATCAAGAACAAGATAGTTATAAACAATGAACAAGAAAACAAAGTATATGAATGTTATACTCTCAATTAGGGCTAAAATATATGATGAAAAATGATCCTGAGCTGCTGTCCCGAGTCCTCCTTGGTTTCCTTTGCCGTCAAAACCCTAAAATAATTTTTCTTCTTCTCCTTGGAGATGCCGATCGGAACAGGTGGGGGGGAGTTTAATTTTTTTCTTATGTTGAACTTCCTAGCCACCACTTTTGACCAACCCTCTAATATTATATATTTTTTCTTTTGCTTGCTGCTCCTAATCACCCCATATGAACAAAACTTTAGGGTTTTTACTGTTTTTCTTTTGTTTTCTTTATCTTGTTATTGCATGATTAGGTGTCCGTAGCCGATCGAATAAGTTATAGATAGTATAGTCTGTACATCTAATGTAAAATGGCCATTCGTTAGTTGACTAAACTATTCGTTAAGTTATAAGCACAATTCGTTATGTGATATAACTAATAGAGGCTTAATTGTTAATATATTCCCCATTCGTTATCGGTAGATAATGAATGGGAAGCCATTCGTGAATAGGATCACCCATTCGTTAGTGTCGTATAACGAATGGGGTCCATGCCTATAAATAGGCTGATCCTATTCATTAAATGTAGAGATCTGAGCCTTAATTTATCCATGTCGTTAACATGCCGGCTTCTCTCCATAACTTGTTGTATACACCATAATGTAATTCATCCTATAATGTATCAATAAAGTATTATCTAGCGTATCGATCTCGTGTTTATCGTATTGATGTATCGATGTTAGCGGCTAGATCTTGGCTCGTAAATGTGTTTCAATATCTCTCGCTGCCGATCGGACCAAGAAATATGATTAGGGTTTTTATTATTTTGATGTTATTATATATTTCACTCATGCAAGGCTTCACACAAATGGGCTCGGGCAGGGCTTTAACTTGGTTCTTCAAGATTTGAGCGTAAAAGGTCTTTATGTCTTATAAAAACTCGGTTCTTTTCTTCTTTAAAATCGCAACCTACAAAATATATAATTGTGTAAGATCATGCTAAATAAGTTAAGAACATTGATTATTAGATACATAAGCGATTAAAATGATGATAAATGGTGCAGAAAACAAGTGTGTTTTACAACACATTCTATACATATATGGCATACACATACACGGCGCATATACGTATACGCTACACATACATATACGGTGTATATACTTATACACCTGTATATGTTCAGTTCAGCTTCTTTATTCGCGTTTTTGGGGTTTTTCTTCGATTTCGACGCCGTCAACCGTTGTTAACCATCATGGCTGGTCGGAGTTTGATCGTTTATGACTCAGGTAGCTTCAGGGTGTCCAGATCTGAGCTAAGGTGGCCCTTAAGCTCGTTTTTGGTTGATTAAACACCCGAATAAAGCTAGATCTAGATTCAAACGGCTCATTCGGGATCCCGAGGCTGCGGTATCGGGTTCTAAATTGTTGGGTCAGCTGAGATACATGAGTTCTTACCTTCGGTTGGTCTAGGATCGTTGAATAGAATATAGTAGAGAGTGTTTGGCTTAAGTGTGTGTTTTTGATGGTGTAGGCTAAGGTGTAGAATGATGGAGATGGAAAGGATTTAGGGTTTAAGGGGTATTTATACTCCCTAAGTTCATGGACTTTAGGCACATCTTCATCTAAGTCCATGATTTAATTTTATCTATTTTAACCCACAATCCTTTTATCATTATTATATTATTATTATTTTTCTAATAACTTACATTAATTCCTCCAATCGTAAATAATAATCTCGGGATGTTACAAAGAGCATCTTCTAGAAGAGGGCAGCTGCATCAATCATATTCACCTTAACCACCGGCTATAAATACCGAAATCATCATCATGAGGTATTTATTTACACTCCACGTATTACATCAATCACTTAAGTTCTTTCTCTCTCTAAAAATTGTACTTCTTCTCACATCGGATGGTGGTTACGGGAAGAACCCCACTCTTGTCCTTTCCATAACGAGCTCACGATGGTCCTGTTTAGCATGTCATCGCTGTCGGAATTGCTAGATCCGAACTTCTGCAAACCTTATGCCTATTTCGTAATCCATACCCGATGGAATCATTAATCTAACCTACTCGGATTTAGATTAGTGTTTCTTCGGTAATGAAAAACACAATGAACAGGGATAAAAACACAACTAGGTGAAAAACACAATTGTTTTATAAATTCAATTTGGTGAAAAATGAAAGGTTGACGACTAATTACTTGCACGCTTAGAGAAATAAAAAAATTAAACGTGCACACATGAATGATAATTTTGACTTTGTCTTCACTTCAACAAATAACATAAACGGTGTCAGATTTTGCTGAAAACATCGATTGCGGTGGGCAAATTGACACAATAGCGAACATATTTCGAGTTGGGAAAGGTCTTGTGAGCGAGGTGTGTCCGAAACAAGTGTCGGTGTTTATAGGGGTTACACACCGATTTCAATCAATAACAATTTTCCACAAATATCTTTCTGTTAAAATGCGGTTTAAACTTCCAAATTGAAGGTGCTAAACAGGTTCGCCAAGCTCGGTCAAATGTGGCGAGTCAAACGGTGTCCTTAATTTTCGATTTCAGTTGAATAACGCCTTCGAAAAACCAGAAAGAACATAGACAGAGTTTGATTTAGACTGTTGGTGGAGATGTGGAGTCGCAATGGTGATAGAGAGGACAGCCGAAGCCGGCAAGGATGTCGGTGGCAATAGGTGGTGGAGCGGTGACGGTTGACTGGACGGTTGTCGTTGGGTTTCTTTTAGGTGTAGGAGATTACATGGTTGTAAGTGGGTATTAATTTTGATTGAGAAAAAATACTCTCTTTCTTAGCATTCATACACAAACACAAGTCACAACTTCTTATTTGAACCCAACCCTTATAAATAGTATACAAAAACAAATTATTAAAATGTTTTTCATATAAAGTCTTTCGAGAAACATCATAACTCTAAAGAAACTTACTTATATAGAAAAAGTTTGTAGATGTGTATTTGCTTATGCTAGTAACATTAAATAATGTTTGATTTACAAACATATTATGAGAAACTACAAAAACGATAATTAGATGATTATAATAAATGGACAAACCAATATAATCTTACCAAAAAAGTTAATCATGCTAACCTATGAAATACATATGATTATCCATAAATGAATACATCTATTTATTTTACTTATACACTCTTTACAAGATTTTTAGGGAGTAGGAAGAGAAAGGAATACCTTAGGGACTTTTATTTACCTTATTTTTTGTCACACACCATTATGGTATTTTCATATATATATATATATATATATATATATATATATATATATATATATATATATATAGGTATTGAAGTTTTTTTACAGCGAGAAGTGAAGGTGTAACTCCATTAATCCCTAATTCCACTCCCTTTCTTATGTATAGATGCGTTGTGTAGGTGCATATGTATGTGCGTAGGTACGTATGTTTGTATATGTGTACGTATGTTTGTATATGTGTATGTATGTTTATATGTGTGTAGGTACATAGGTTTGAATGTGGCTCGGTACATTTATATGTTTGTAGGTTGGTTTGAATGTGTAATTAAGACATAAATACAACCAACGTACATATATGTATGTAACATCATATGAAAGGGAGTGAAATTAGGGATTAATGGAGTTATACATTCACTTTTCGCACTTCTCATTGTAATATCACTTCTCACAAGATCCATCTTATATATATATATATATGGTAAGGATCCTAAGAGAACGCTTTGCAAATTGAGAACTTTGAGAACCATTTTGAACCACTAAAAACACCTTTAAAAAAATACTTAAAAAATCATAAAACAAAAAATAATAAAAATTTTAAAAAAGTAAAAAAACCAAAATTCTTATATTTCATTCCAGTTTCATTAAAAAAATACAAAAAAATAAAAAAAACGTCGTATTATACACATATGTATAATTTATATAATCTTTGGTTACGTAATATACACATATGTATAGTATCATTTATCTTAAATTATACACATGTGTACAAAAAAAAACATGTAAATATACATATATGTATATATTATACACATGTGTATATAATTTAGCTAAACCGAGTGTTTTTTTTATGAAACCGGGATGATAAATTAAGAATTTTGGTTTTTATACTTTTTTGATTTTTTTTGTTTTTTTTATTTTATGATTTTTTTTATTTTTAGATTTTTTATGGTCCAAAATAGTTCTCATAGTTCTCAATTTCAAAAAGGTTCTCTCATGATCCTAATCATATATATATATATATATGTATATATATATATTATCATTTTTACTACGTGCTATTATCAGTTATATTGTTGTTGAACTTTGATTCCCTTTTATATTGCCTCATACATATGTTTTCTAGAGCTGAGGGTCTATCTGAAAGCCACCTCTTTATCCCATTGAATAGAGGTACGGTGTGCCTACATCCCACCCTTCCCAGACCCTACTTATAGCTTTGCTATTTGTGGGACTTCACCGGGTATGATTAATTGATTGATTGATTGACTCTTTACAAGATATAATGTACATTAACTTCGCATTTAAGTTAGTTAAACAAATAATAAATAATATATAGATTTGTAACACTGTTTCGTTTATGATATAAAATTGACAAATTATTACACGTTCATCAGTTATATCAACAAAGTAGATATGTTCTACAAATGCATCATTATCGGTTCTCAAAATTAGTCATAAGTGTAACATTTACATCAAATTTGTTAAGTTAATTTGTAAAGTTTAATCAACTTTTTCCTCATTTTGAAAATTACATGAGAACCCTATGAGAATAAAATCCATTGATATGAGCATATGTAACATAATCATCAATAAAAACGCATATATAGTCATAGAAATTAGAAACTACTTCCTCCGTCCCATTATAAGTGTCATAGTTTTATTTTTCAAGTCTTTCTTATTTAACTTTGACCGACAATATTTTTGTTTGTGTTATATAATACTTGATGTAAAATATATGAATGGATTGGGTTTTAAATGTATTTTACATTGATATAATTTTCATCAAGTATTATATGACACGAACAAATATATTTACGGTCAATGTTGCAAAAGAAATACTTGAAAAGTCAAACTATGACACTTATAATGGGACGGAGGGAGTAATATTTTTACAAAGTTCATAGTATTGTAAAAAATTCAAGATGTTAACCTAGATTCTTATAAATTCAACCAAAATCAAAGAGGTAAAGAAATTGTAAACCTTAGAGGTTTTATCAAGTTTTGGATAAATCATGAAAGTATTTACAAATAAATGAACAAAACCGAGATTTGATAGATAGAATAGCTAGAGATTATGTGATTGATTTTTAATTCTCCAGATAATGTTTCAAACTGTAATTTTTTTTGTGTGGTATCATTTAGAGAGACATTAATGTTAGATATGATTTAGTGAGGCAGGAAAAGTCAGCTTGTATGTTATCAATTATATGAAAATTAATATAATTTTTTTTAAAAAGGGTTGGTTATGGGATACCCATTCACCATTTTGGGTTTTTTTTTAAAGAAAAAGAGTTTTAATGATTGGAAATAAAAACATGTAAAATGACACAAATATAGATATATAAACTCTCTTTTACTATGTGTGATTATATTTTTGATGCATCACATATAAGTGTGTATGCAGTTCTCATAATTTTTCACTTCAATTAGTTTAAAGGGGTAAGGTTAAAATACAAAGTACAACAAAAATGAGAAATGTGAGAAGGAAATCTAATCCATTGATCTTAAATTTGGATAATGGAGATTAATTTAAAATAAAAATTGATGAGAAGGACATGAATGTAATATCTCACTTATGATGACTTTCTCTCTGCACATGCAAGACACATGTCAATTCCTTTATCATTTTAAAACGTCTATAACTTTTCCATACGACAGTTTCTTAGAAAATTTTTTTACCTTATTAACAAGCGTTTTATTATCTTTAATATGAAAATCATATTATTATATAAATATAAAATAAAAAAGTTAGTGGGTTTTTTTATATTGTGTTATTTGGTTGTCCATTGTGTTTTTTAATTGAGTTTTTCTATGCATTATGCTATAGATTTTGGTCATTGTATTTTTCAATTCGTACTCATATTAAAGAGAAAAATGAAACTCAAGATTATATTATTGTGTCTTTATGCTCAACATTTATCTTTCTACATATCATTGTGTTTTAGTCATTATGCTCAACATTCACTTAAGTTGAGAAAAATAATATCATGTTCATTGTGTATTACGTTCAAGTCATTTTGTAATATGTAGATTCCATTGTGTTTTGCGTTTCAGGTCATTGTATTATATGTATTTACCATTGTGTCTTACGTTTCAGGCTATTGTGTTATATGTATTCATTATTGTGTTTTACGTTTTAGGTTATTGTGTAATATGTATTCATCATTATGTTTGTATTAGATAATTTGTTGGTATTTTTCATTATATTTACATATTATTACAAAACGTTGTTATTAGTATTAAAAAAACACAATGACGAAAAAAACACATTGACGAACAGAAAGACACATTGACGAAAAAATACACAATGATGTAAATTCTTTTTATTTATATATAACAAAATCATATTCATATTAAAGATAAAAAAAATGTTTGTTATTGTGGTCAATTTTATTTTTTTTTTTAATTATCATATGAAAAAGTTATATACGTTTATAAATGATTAGGGGATTAACATGTGACTTGCATGTAGAGAGAGAAAATATTTACTATTACTTTTATACCATTTTTTCTTTGGCTCATACTTGACACATGTCAGTTAATTATGGACTCTCACATTTCTCATTTTTGTTGCCCTTCGTAGAATAACAACACTTGTATTGTGTATATAATATGATTAACTATAAAGATTACAGTAATATTAAAATGATAAAAATCGTGCACTGATTTTTTAAGCTAAATCTTTTAATTTTGTTTTTATAAATAATAATGATGATTTATGAAAGAATAATATGCACTCATGTGAGTCATCCGGTGAAGATACTTTCATTCTTGGGGTATAAAAAATTACAATAATATTACCTTACAACGCTACACCATTATTATTAATTATTATTATTATTAATTACTCCATCCGTTTACATTTCCTTTTTTATTTGTCACACTACAACTGTTCACTTTCAAAATTTATTAGTCAATTTTCAAGTTTACCCTTAAACACACACAACTAACATTAATAAACAATATTGATGAACCCACTTTTCAAGGGCATTATTATCATTTGTAAGAAAAAAAAAGTAATCGTTCAATCCAACTTAAACTTTGTGTTTTTCAAACATGAAGTCATGAACACTTATAATGGGACGGAGGAAGTACTAAATAATTAATTTCTAATAAAAGTGACATATTTAAAGAAAGGGTCAGTTACGAAACCATTTGCCAATTTTGATTACTTTTTTATTTAAATAAAGAAAATAAGTTTTTAATGATGGAAAAATTTTTCAAATGGCATAAATATAGTGCAAATATGTGTCAAGTGACACCAATAGGTTTTTATTTATTATAACAGTAGATTAATTTGTGTCTAGTATTTTTGTTTGTATGAGCATACAAGTGGACTTGTTCCAGACTTATTATTCTGTATACACAAACATGAAGCACCAAAAGGTTGGGTGCTATCACGGGTGTCTAGTCTATCTTTGGTGGTTCAGACTATTCCATTATATATACCAAGGAAATATATATGTTTATCTAAGCATATGTAATTTGTGTTAATGGATCCTTAATGCACACAGAGGCTCAACCAAAGCTAACCTCATTAGTTTGTAATTCAGTCGTCGTAGTCATGAAGACTCTACCCGTTGAATACGTTAACTTGAATCCTGTTAGATTTATGTAGTGTTTAATCTACATTTGTGTGTAATTTGTTTTGATTAGGCTATTGTACTATAAATTTCCAGCTGAAAGCTTATTTATATTATTTTATTTTATTGACATGATCCATTTTCCCCTGCATTATCATCAAGACATCGCTATTCTTGCTATATACAAATTTCCACGTTTATCATATAAACAAATCAAAAGTATCAATCGATGAACTTATATGTTGCTGAAAGTTCTCTCTGTGACGATGATTCCGAAAAGTTGTAAGCCTCGGGAGAGTAATAATAAGCCGAACTCACCAAACTAGCATTGTCATGGTTCTAGACAAATGCCAACTCAGTGGTCTGACCTGCCAGAAAAACTCGACCGTCATACATCCCCATTGCTATGGCACAGTTACTTGGCTGTTGATCCACCATATCACCTATTATACACCACATTTATTAGAAAACAATTTCAAGATACACCGAATAATGCAAATCTTATTAGCATTCGGTGTATTTTTTTTCTTTAATTAAAGTATTAAACTTAATTATTTGATAAAGTGAATGTATTTTGTACCTTGTGTTATAAGTGGCGTGTCATTCCGAAGGCCATCGACTATTTCTAATAAATTCCAGCTTTGATAAGCATCTGCAACAAACTTTTGAATGTATGCCTGTAATGAAAATGGTTAGTGAGTTGCACAAGTGTCAGAAGTTTGGCAAATCAAATTGTCCTATGAATTTTGGCAAATCAAAACTATAAATGAAAAAAATAATACGAACCCTATTTAGCCTTGAAAGATCTCTGCAATTGAAAGTTTCTCCATTGATTACTGCTTTGGATACTTGGCATATAGGGTTGAAGAAAATGATATGATTTGGTCCACGTGATACATATAGCTTGTTATCAAGAACACATCTTCTCGCGTGATTAATGGTTACTTCCCACATTTTATCCGACATCCCGAGTCCCAAAATCTGTTGTAAAGAACATTAATTCAAGAAGCATGTATATCGCAATCACAACTATGGTAAGCGAAGGTATTGTAGGTGTAACACCCCGTAACCGCAGCGGAAACGTACACGGGATGCAACAGACACATCTGATATCAACAGCATTGCTTATAAAGAAAATACCACTACATTAATTTATAACATATTACATTGTTGCGAGTTGCGTTACTGTCTAGGTGTTACACACATATATTACCAATAAGACATTAATATATATTCATTACAAAATACAGAGCAGCAAGCTTCCAACAGGTAGCACAGATAGTTAAGCACATATCAATCATTCCAACCTGGGCATACCTAGAAAGCATGTAAAGAAAACGGGTCAACTACGAATAGTTGGTGAGTTTCACTAATTTAAATAAACCATAGATCAGTATAAAAATCATATGTTAATGATGAAATTATGCTAAGCCCGTTAATGAAAACTCTATTAACCCAAAAACACATTAAATGACCCCTGGGGACACTGTTAACCCAGAACATATCCAATAACCCCTGGGGACACTGTTAACCCAGTACATATCAAATAACCCCTGGGGACACTGTTAACCCAGCGCATATCAAATACCCTCTGGGGACACTGTTAACCCAGAACCATATCCAATAACCTCTGGGGACACTGTTAACCCAGAACCATATCCAGTAACCTCTGGGGACACTGTTAACCCAGAAACATATCCACTAACCTCTGGGGACACTGTTAACCCAGAAACATATCCAATACCCTCTGGGAACACTGTTAACCTAGAAATATATCCAATAACCCTCTGGGAACTAAGTTACCCCAGAACAATTCCACCCGATAAACAAATTATCTAATCTATGCATCATACCATATATATATATAAAAATATACAAGTGTTTCCATACGATCGGTATGTACTTAGATAATTTAACACAATCATGCTTTCCGCCCCGGGAAAATATTTAAAACAGTTCATTAAAAGGGGCTCGTGAAAACTCACCTTTTTGTGAGTCGGTGGGTACTACAATGAACAGCTACGTGCCGGGATCTGTAATATAATATCTAGTCGTTACTATATAATTCCCATAAACTAAATCTGTATTAATCGGTACATCTGGGGACATTGTTAACCCAGTACTGTACTCGATCCAGGGACAATGTTAACCCCGTGACACTCCTAAGGACTCAGATTGTGCCATTACTTAGAGTCGGACGGTCAAAATCATCATTTTTATGTTTTCCTTGATTTGCGTGCCTAGCACGGTCGTCCGTTTTTAGTTTCAAAAATGAGTTTATTCACACTTAACCCAAAAATGGTGTTTGACTGTTATTTTAGTTAAAGTGATGAAATTAGAGCTCGGTTTGACACCCCGTTTGGCCGCGGGGCCCGTTTCCGTCATTTAGGTGCCGGAAACAGTAAAATCGGGTAAAATTACCCAAATCATCCGAATTATTTTCGGATGATTTATTTTTACTTAATTTACTTAGATTTATGAAAATAGTCCATTTTTAGGTTTTTATATACCAGTCAGCTCGCTTATGCGAGTTTTGCCGGTTTACACGTTTTAAGCTTTAAATATTTGTTTTTATGTTCATTTTAGCACAAATAATTACTCGTTTAGTCTCGGGTCTTGAAATTTTGCACAAAACTTATTTTGACAGAAAGAAAATTTTACAAAATTTTCCAGATTTATTTTCCTATATTTACATTTATTTATCTTTTTTTAAACCTTTTTAATACACTAAATATGTCAAAAATACCAAAACACTTTAGAAAAATCCCAAATTTTTCTGGGATGATCCTTGCCATCCTCATAACTCCCTGGAATTTTTCCAGAATTTAAAACTCATTTTTCAAGCCATTTTCACCCAAAACCGAGCTAGAAAGCCCTAGAACTCGTTTCACCGAAAAGCCTACTTAGACTTTTCCAACTGAGCTCAAATTTTGTGGGTGACTTTTATATGTTACAGAAAGCTTATCTTAAATTTTCCAGAATTTTTCATCATGTTTAGCTATTTTTCACTATTTTTGGCCAAAACCGAGCATTAAATTCACCAAATATTCATCTTTTATCCAAAAATTACCAAAAATTCACAGATCTCTTATTTTCATGTGTAGATCATCTCTGTGAAATTTCATGACCCGACTCTAAGCGTGCTACAATCTGTCCAAATTTCATAACCACACGAAAACCGAACTATCTTGTGTTTTCTAGCTTTAGATCGCAAGGATCTCGGTTTCTAGCCTTTGCTAGCCGCTAGATACAACACTTACAAACACAATAACACTATACCAAGCAAACTATACCAACAATCAAACCATTTCTTTCAAAGTGTCGGTTTTTATGTAAAAACAAAGGTTTTAACCGTAAAAATCCGTTCTCGACTCTTTTTACTCATTTCTTGGACCAAGATCCTTTGTATAACATGTATACATCTCTTGATCATGCAAGAGTCGGTTCCATCTCGGGTTTTCACCCATCTTTCACTTGGAAACTCATTTTAACAAACAAGATTTTAACCATAAAATTTTATTCTAAACACTTTTAACTCATTACTTGGATCAAGATCCTTTGTATAACTTGTATACATCCCTTGATCATACGAGAACCGGTTCCATCTCGGGTTTTCACCCATATTTCACTTGGAACCTCTTGTTCTTGCAAAACAACTCAAAATAAAGAAATCAATACTATGATTTAACCAACTAAACCATGTTTTTACCTTCAAAATCTTGTTAGAATCAAGGGTTTTGAATGGATGTTGAAAGGATTGAGAGATTGAGAGAGTTTTTTGATCTAAAAAAATAACAAATGAAATGTGTGTGTGTGCATATAGGACCGGTTGGTCCAAGTGGAGGTGGGGGTGGGCCCCACAAGTTCAATATTAGCCACACACTCGGATATCCGTAATCCGGATAATGTTTTGGATAATCTGGCTCAGTTCGTTTCTCGTTTAAACTCGTAATTCGGCTTAAAACGAGCCTAAAATGGTCGTTTTTCGGGTTAAAATAAAATTTACATAAAACTGATTTAAAAACTTTAAAAACTTAACCCATGACATTAAAACATCATATTATTAATAATTACGCATCTTTTTCGGCTTGATTGATCGTCTCTTGCTTGGTTTGGTGTTAAAGGTTTCGTTTAGCGTACCGACGTACCATTAAATCGAAATCCTTTTTCTGTGCTATAATTTACTTATCCCGAAGCATTAATACTTCGTAAATATCACTAAACATTATATACTTCGTCTATAATGTAATTCCCGATTCGTTCGGGTTTCAATAATCGTTCATTGGTTAATTGTAATTCCAATACGATTCACTATATAATCGAGTATGATTCGTACTATGAATCATATATACTCGTATATACGTACTATAACTCATATAATCAATATTTAAATGACACGTAAATAGTATATACCGGCTAGGGTATACCTGGATTTGCCGGAATCGTTACATTCTCCCCTCGTTATAAAAATTTCGTCCTCGAAATTTTACGCGTCAACTACTTCCTTTTGAGGAAATAGGTGGGGGTATTTCTTCCGAAATTCATCCTTTCGTTCCCAAGTAAATTCTGGGCCTCGTTGCGAATTCCATCTAACTTTGACCAACGAGATCTTATTGTGTCTAAGTTGCTTGATCTTACCGTCCACTATTTCAATGGGCTCCTCTACGAAGTTGAGCTTATCATTTATTTGAACACCCTCTAAGGGTAACACCGATGTCTCATCCGCCAGACATCTTTTCAAATTTGACACATGAAACACGTTATGAACTGCACTTAGTTCCTCAGGCAGTTCTAATCGGTAAGCTACCGGACCGATTTTCGCAGTAATAATGAATGGTCCAATATATCTAGGGGCCAACTTCCCCGTCTTTCCAAATCTGACCACTCCTTTCCAGGGTGATACTTTCAGATATACTTTTTCACCCTTCTCAAATGACAACGGTTTTCGACGGGTATCGGCATAACTCTTCTGCCGGTCCCGCGCGGCTTTTAGGTTGTTCTTAATTTTAAGAATCTTGCTGGTCGTCTCCTGGACCAGATCCGATCTAATGACCTGCGGGTCTCCCACTTCAGACCAGCAAAGTGGTGATCGGCACTTCCGCCCATACAATGCTTCATAAGGTGCTGCCTTTATACTGCTATGGTAACTGTTATTATAGGAAAATTCAACGAGTAGGAGATGTTGATCCCAATTTCCCTTAAAGTCCAGTACGCAGGCACGAAGCAAATCCTCCAAAGTTTGAATGGTCCTCTCAGACTGACCATCGGTCTGAGGGTGGTAAGCTGTGCTTAGGTCAATACGTGTTCCCAATGCTTCTTGAACAGCTTGCCAAAGTTTGGAGGTGAAATGGCTATCCCTATCGGAGATGATCGAGATGGGGATGCCATGACGAGACACTATTTCATTTATATAAATTTGCGCAAGTCTCTCGGTGTTATAATTATTTCTAATTGGAATAAAATGTGCCGATTTGGTTAATCGATCCACGATTACCCAAATCGCATCATGACCTCGGGGCGTCTTGGGGAGATGCGTCACAAAATCCATTGTGATCTGTTCCCACTTCCACTCCGGAATTTCCGGTTGTTGTAACATTCCCGAAGGTTTCTGGTGCTCCGCCTTAACCCTCGCACACGTCGTACACTTGCCGACGTATGTGGCTATATCCTTTTTCAAACCTGGCCACCAGTAAAATTCTTTCACATCCTGGTACATTTTATCAGATCCCGGATGTATGGAATATTTCGACTTATGCGCTTCGTCCATGATTAATTCACGAAGGTCATGGAGGGTCGGGATCCAAATCCGATTTTTGAAATAGAGAATTTCGTCCACACGCTGTTCGAAATTCTTCTCATTCCCGTAAAGTCCTTCTTTATCCAATTGGTCCTCTTTCAACGCCTCGCGTTGAGCGACTCGAATCAAATCCGAAAGGTTTGACTGGACTATCATCCCCAACGCCCGCACTCGCAATGGTTTAACCCGATCCTTCCTACTCAAGGCATCGGCTACGACGTTAGCCTTGCCGGGGTGATATCGAATGTCACAGTCATAGTCACTCAGCAACTCGACCCATCTTCGTTGCCTCATATTCAGTTCTTTCTGATCGAATATGTGTTGCAAACTTTTATGATCAGTGAATATGGTGCACTTTGTACCGTAGAGATAGTGTCTCCAGATTTTAAGTGCAAAGATGACTGCTCCCAGTTCCAAGTCATGAGTAGTGTAGTTTTTCTCATGAACTTTTAACTGTCGAGACGCATAGGCTATGACCTTTTTATTTTGCATTAACACGCATCCTAACCCTTTACGGGATGCGTCACAATATACAACAAATCCATCGTCTCCGTCGGGGAGACTTAAGATTGGCGCTTGACACAACCTTTGCTTTAGCGTTTGAAACGCCGTTTCCTGCTCTTCACCCCATTCATATTTCCGATCCTTTTGAGTCAGGAGGGTTAAAGGTTGGGCGATGCTGGAAAAGTTCTCTATAAATCGACGATAGTATCCAGCTAAGCCTAGGAATTGGCGGATTTCCTTCGGAGATTTAGGCGCTTGCCAATCCTTAATTGCTTCAACTTTACTTGGATCAACGTGTATTCCTTGGTGGTTTATAACGTGACCGAGGAATTGCACCTCTTGTAACCAGAAGTTACACTTGGAGAATTTTGCATACAACTTCTCCTGATCCAAAAGTTTCAAAATTAACCTCAAATGTTGCTCATGTTCTTCTTTACTTTTTGAATATATCAAAATATCGTCAATAAATACAATGACGAATTTGTCGAGGTAGGGTTTACAGACTCGGTTCATGAGATCCATGAACACCGCTGGCGCATTTGTTAGCCCAAAAGGCATAACTAAAAATTCGTAGTGGCCGTAGCGAGTCCGAAATGCGGTTTTCGGGATATCCTCCTCTTGAATTCTAACTTGGTGGTATCCCGATCTAAGATCAATTTTTGAGAAATAGCTCGCACCTTGTAGTTGGTCGAACAAATCATCGATCCGGGGAAGAGGATACCTATTTTTGATGGTTAACTTGTTCAATTCCCTGTAGTCAATGCACATTCGAAGGCTTCCGTCCTTCTTTTTCACAAATAGTACGGGTGCACCCCACGGGGAATAACTGGGACGTATAAATCCCTTATCCAACAATTCCTGTAACTGGTTGGATAATTCTTGCATCTCGGACGGTGCAAGTCTGTAAGGGGCCTTAGCAACAGGGCCGGCTTGAGGTAATAAGTCGATTCTGAATTCGACTTGTCGGGTTGGCGGTAATCCAGGAAGTTCTTCTGGGAAAACTTGTGGAAATTCGCGTACCACGGGAATATCGTCCACTCATTTTTCCTCAGAATCAGTGGCCGTCAGACTCGCTAGATACGCCACACATCCCTGACGCATATATTTTAGCGCCTTGAGGTGAGATATAAATGGCATCATATTGCCCGATTTATCACCCTGCACTAATACTTCTTCGTCATCCGACACCCGGATTTTGACGAGTTTCTTTTCACAATTTATCTCTACCTTGTTGCGTGCTAACCAATCCATTCCCACTATCACATCAAAACTACCCAGTTCTACAGGTAACAAGTCAATCAGGAAGGATTGTTCGTTTAGAATAAAAGGACAATTCCGAACAATTTGATTGACTATCATGGTCTTACCGTTAGCAACTTCTACGGTATAGGGTTCTATGGATTCACTAACCGGCATGTTTGCTAATGACAGGAATTTAACGGAGACGAAACTTCTATCAGCACCCGTATCAAATAATACAGAAGCGTAATGGTCAGAAACAAGGAATGTACCTGTCACTACGCTGGGGTCCTGACGTGCTTCGCTCGCCCCTATCACGAAAGCTCGGCTTCTCGCCGGGTTGGACGACGATGCCTGACCCGCGGGTTGCCGCCCATTTCTTCCTTGATTCAGCTTCGGACAGTTTTTCTTGAAGTGATCTGTGCTACCGCATTCGTAGCAAGCACGGCTGGTGGTCACCAATTGGTTTCCTTGGGGGTTTTGCTGTTGGGTTGGTTGGTTCCTAAATGATTGCGCACGGATAGGTTGCGGTTGACGGTTCAGGTTGTTCAAGTTTGTCCTACAACTGAGTGCGTAGTGCCCAAACCTGCCACACCGGTGGCACACCACCTCTTTGCACACGCCACCATGGTGGTAACCACATTTCCCACATTTAGGAAACGTTCCCCTCTGCGGTTCTTGCCTTCCGCCCGAACTAGTCATGGCGTAGTTCTGGGCAGTGGGTCTAGCACGTTTACCTTGCTGTTTCTCCCGGATCCTATTGTCATACGTACCTCGCTTTCCTCCAGCCGACTCTCCTGTCTCTTTTAGCGATCCACTCCTTAAGAAATCGTACGTGACAATACCAGCCTGTGTCACTGCACCCTCATACGTCTGGTGTCCTCCCGCGTTAACTATACTCCTCACTACTGGAGTAAGTCCCCAAATATAACGTTCCACCCTCTTTGACTCTGGGGTGACCAACCACGGCACTAATCGTGACAGTTCATTAAACCGGTTGGTATATCCCAAGTGGTCCGCCCCCTGCATCTCTAGGTTCCACAACTCATGTTCCAGTTTCTGCAATTCATTCTTTGGGCAGAAATGTTTCAAAACAAGATCCTTAATCTCTGCCCAGGTCATGCGGTTTGTCGCCGCCTGACCTCGAGTCTGTACTATGGTGTTCCACCATGTCAAGGCATGGTCTGTGAACGTACAGGTGGCGTACTTAACGACACAATCCTCGGGACAGTTGCTGATATTCACCACTGATTCTATTTTCTCTATCCATTTCACTAACCCATTCGGTCCTTCCGACCCGTTAAACTCTAAAGGCTTGCATAACATAAAGTCCTTGATTGAACAACCCCTGGATGGTCCAGTGCGGTTGGTCTCTACGGTAGGTATAGGGCCATTACTGTCTGTAGCGACCACCGTAGGCGGTGCGTCATTACTCGGAATCGTGTTATCAGTAGGTGGAGGATTAGCATTATGTTCCCCGCCATTATTTATGGGCGTTTGATTGCTCGGAGGGGTTGGATTGGTTGAGTTATTAATACTGGCGGCGATGCGCGATACTATATCCGGTATCGCCGCCTCCAACTGTTGAGCAATCAAACGGCTCACATCTACTTCCGATATTTTCGTGGATCGTTTCGGTGCCATTCTACACAATCATCAAAGAAATATATATAATCAATACCATCTCAAAACATAAAACACAATACATATTTCATTCCTTAGTAAACATTGATTCATATTACACAACATCAGTTTACATACTTTCAGTCAACATTACATAACTAGTTTTATTACAAGGGCCCTATGTCGGTATCATCTCGACATAACCCGCAAAGGGGTCAGTGCTTGAATGATACCCAAAAGTATCTATAGTGATATGCCCTACAAGAGACCCACCCTAGGGGCCAGTGGTTGTATCATAACTAACCAAGATTCACTCCGTGTTAGTATCACCACTAACTACTTACACAGAGTATCAAAAAGAAAATGGTCCCTGACTAACCCCATCCAAACATAACTACTAAACACGGTGGTATGCCCACCACATCATCACTGCCACCAACGCCACCACTACTGCCACCACCCCCCGGAGCCACGCCTCTAACCGCTGAACCATCATTAGGGAGTACGAGCTCTCCCTGGTCAACCGGTCGATTGCATACTGGCAATCCAGTATGCGGTCACCAAGGTACACTCGTCTCTGTACCCCCACGGTCAGGGCGGCTGAGTGCTCATTTACTTGCTCTGTGAGCACTCGTAGCCAGGCTACCGAATCCCGCTCCTGTCTGGGAAGGCCCCAGACAGGTAGAGCCATCGGCTCGGGCTGGGATGAGGACTCTCCCCGACGAGTAGCAGGTCGTGGTGGGGGAGAGGTCGGTGGGACACGCGGAATGCTGATCCGCGCCGTAAGGCGGGGACCAAATCCCGGAGGGACAGAGGTGGCCTGCGGTGCGAGGGGAGTAGGGGATCTGACGATCCGGGCCGGGGAGGACTGACTCGAGCTCCTGTGACTCGCCTCGCTAGGCTCGGAGTCGGATGACACGTGTAAGCTCCCGGAGTTTCCGGGGCTAACCTCCTCCGGATCCTCCTCTACAGATAAGCTATGCGGGCTTGACATTTTTTTTTTTACCTGCACACAAGTTAACAAGCATATAGTTCTTTTCATAGTGTAATTCATAATCAAATTAATACATACTTATTTATACAACTTTACCACATAATATATTATCATATATTTACACATATGTTGCCAATTTTACCTATTTAAGTCCCCCGTGACTTCCCCTGAATTCCCTCGTGCAGACAAGTCTGTTATTATGTTCCGGACCATAATAACCCACTTGTCCATCCAAGTTCATCCCGATCTCGTCACAATATATTATTAGTTGATATACAGATCCTATAATACTTGAGCTACTGGTTATATTTTAGGTATCTTTTAAAGACATCCTAAATCTTTATAACCAATGGCTCTGATACCAAGTTCTGTAACACCCCGTAACCGCAGCGGAAACGTACACGGGATGCAACAGACACATCTGATATCAACAGCATTGCTTATAAAGAAAATACCACTACATTAATTTATAACATATTACATTGTTGCGAGTTGCGTTACTGTCTAGGTGTTACACACATATATTACCAATAAGACATTAATATATATTCATTACAAAATACAGAGCAGCAAGCTTCCAACAGGTAGCACAGATAGTTAAGCACATATCAATCATTCCAACCTGGGCATACCTAGAAAGCATGTAAAGAAAACGGGTCAACTACGAATAGTTGGTGAGTTTCACTAATTTAAATAAACCATAGATCAGTATAAAAATCATATGTTAATGATGAAATTATGCTAAGCCCGTTAATGAAAACTCTATTAACCCAAAAACACATTAAATGACCCCTGGGGACACTGTTAACCCAGAACATATCCAATAACCCCTGGGGACACTGTTAACCCAGTACATATCAAATAACCCCTGGGGACACTGTTAACCCAGCGCATATCAAATACCCTCTGGGGACACTGTTAACCCAGAACCATATCCAATAACCTCTGGGGACACTGTTAACCCAGAACCATATCCAGTAACCTCTGGGGACACTGTTAACCCAGAAACATATCCAATAACCTCTGGGGACACTGTTAACCCAGAAACATATCCAATACCCTCTGGGAACACTGTTAACCTAGAAATATATCCAATAACCCTCTGGGAACTAAGTTACCCCAGAACAATTCCACCCGATAAACAAATTATCTAATCTATGCATCATACCATATATATATATAAAAATATACAAGTGTTTCCATACGATCGGTATGTACTTAGATAATTTAACACAATCATGCTTTCCGCCCCGGGAAAATATTTAAAACAGTTCATTAAAAGGGGCTCGTGAAAACTCACCTTTTTGTGAGTCGGTGGGTACTACAATGAACAGCTACGTGCCGGGATCTGTAATATAATATCTAGTCGTTACTATATAATTCCCATAAACTAAATCTGTATTAATCGGTACATCTGGGGACATTGTTAACCCAGTACTGTACTCGATCCGGGGACAATGTTAACCCCGTGACACTCCTAAGGACTCAGATTGTGCCATTACTTAGAGTCGGACGGTCAAAATCATCATTTTTATGTTTTCCTTGATTTGCGTGCCTAGCAAGGTCGTCCGTTTTTAGTTTAAAAAATGAGTTTATTCACACTTAACCCAAAAATGATGTTTGACTGTTATTTTAGTTAAAGTGATGAAATTAGAGCTCGGTTTGACACCCCGTTTGGCCGCGGGGCCCGTTTCCGTCATTTAGGTGCCGGAAACAGTAAAATCGGGTAAAATTACCCAAATCATCCGAATTATTTTCGGATGATTTATTTTTACTTAATTTACTTAGATTTATGAAAATAGTCCATTTTTAGGTTTTTATATACCAGTCAGCTCGCTTATGCGAGTTTTGCCGGTTTACACGTTTTAAGCTTTAAATATTTGTTTTTATGTTCATTTTAGCACAAATAATTACTCGTTTAGTCTCGGGTCTTGAAATTTTGCACAAAACTTATTTTGACAGAAAGAAAATTTTACAAAATTTTCCAGATTTATTTTCCTATATTTACATTTATTTATCTTTTTTTAAACCTTTTTAATACACTAAATATGTCAAAAATACCAAAACACTTTAGAAAAATCCCAAATTTTTCTGGGATGATCCTTGCCATCCTCATAACTCCCTGGAATTTTTCCAGAATTTAAAACTCATTTTTCAAGCCATTTTCACCCAAAACCGAGCTAGAAAGTCCTAGAACTCGTTTCACCGAAAAGCCTACTTAGACTTTTCCAACTGAGCTCAAATTTTGTGGGTGACTTTTATATGTTACAGAAAGCTTATCTTAAATTTTCCAGAATTTTTCATCATGTTTAGCTATTTTTCACTATTTTTGGCCAAAACCGAGCATTAAATTCACCAAATATTCATCTTTTATCCAAAAATTACCAAAAATTCACAGATCTCTTATTTTCATGTGTAGATCATCTCTGTGAAATTTCATGACCCGACTCTAAGCGTGCTACAATCTGTCCAAATTTCATAACCACACGAAAACCGAACTATCTTGTGTTTTCTAGCTTTAGATCGCAAGGATCTCGGTTTCTAGCCTTTGCTAGCCGCTAGATACAACACTTACAAACACAATAACACTATACCAAGCAAACTATACCAACAATCAAACCATTTCTTTCAAAGTGTCGGTTTTTATGTAAAAACAAAGGTTTTAACCGTAAAAATCCGTTCTCGACTCTTTTTACTCATTTCTTGGACCAAGATCCTTTGTATAACATGTATACATCTCTTGATCATGCAAGAGTCGGTTCCATCTCGGGTTTTCACCCATCTTTCACTTGGAAACTCATTTTAACAAACAAGATTTTAACCGTAAAATTTTATTCTAAACACTTTTAACTCATTACTTGGATCAAGATCCTTTGTATAACTTGTATACATCCCTTGATCATACGAGAACCGGTTCCATCTCGGGTTTTCACCCATATTTCACTTGGAACCTCTTGTTCTTGCAAAACAACTCAAAATAAAGAAATCAATACTATGATTTAACCAACTAAACCATGTTTTTACCTTCAAAATCTTGTTAGAATCAAGGGTTTTGAATGGATGTTGAAAGGATTGAGAGATTGAGAGAGTTTTTTGATCTAAAAAAATAACAAATGAAATGTGTGTGTGTGCATATAGGACCGGTTGGTCCAAGTGGAGGTGGGGGTGGGCCCCACAAGTTCAATATTAGCCACACACTCGGATATCCGTAATCCGGATAATGTTTTGGATAATCTGGCTCAGTTCGTTTCTCGTTTAAACTCGTAATTCGGCTTAAAACGAGCCTAAAATGGTCGTTTTTCGGGTTAAAATAAAATTTACATAAAACTGATTTAAAAACTTTAAAAACTTAACCCATGACATTAAAACATCATATTATTAATAATTACGCATCTTTTTCGGCTTGATTGATCGTCTCTTGCTTGGTTTGGTGTTAAAGGTTTCGTTTAGCGTACCGACGTACCATTAAATCGAAATCCTTTTTCTGTGCTATAATTTACTTATCCCGAAGCATTAATACTTCGTAAATATCACTAAACATTATATACTTCGTCTATAATGTAATTCCCGATTCGTTCGGGTTTCAATAATCGTTCATTGGTTAATTGTAATTCCAATACGATTCACTATATAATCGAGTATGATTCGTACTATGAATCATATATACTCGTATATACGTACTATAACTCATATAATCAATATTTAAATGACACGTAAATAGTATATACCGGCTAGGGTATACCTGGATTTGCCGGAATCGTTACAGTAGGCTTTCACTGTACGAAGACAAAACGCTCTTGATAAACAGTATATAACACTACAATTATATCTTCTAGTTATGATAACAAAAGAAAACTTAATTAAATTATTACAAATCATAAGTTATTAATCATATGTCTTATATATAGTTATCTAATAATTGAATTATTTCTAGAATTGTAAATTTTCATCATTTTACTGATTTCCCAACATTTCCAATATACAGTATACATAACCCTTAAGTTGAAATGAACATACCCTTCTAAGCTTAGGCTCATTGACAACTGAAAGCCTTAAAAAATCTTGCACGGTTTTGATATCATTGGCTGCGAGCTTCTTATGGAATGCTCCATCTTTTCCGATCTTCTCCAAACGCCACACATCATCCTCAAGCATTGGCGGGTGATGCTTCTTGTACACTACATATAATTGTCGAAGATCATGTACATAATAGTGCACATCGGGCATACATATGTTGATCAGTTCTTCATGTAAGCAATAGAAAACATGATAAATATAAAACCTATGGACCTGTTACAGCATGGAGGGTAGTAATCGCAACAGAGAAAGATGTAGACGACATGGTTGTCAGCTTGGTCGAGTTCCCCTTTAGAATGTATAGTTAAGGATGGTGTTAGGGTTCTTGAGAGGAACCCGGTTTAAGAGAGAGGAGGCACACAATATTGTTATGTGTGTTTGATTAGGTTATGATGTTAATTTATTCTCTCTATATATACACCCAAGGGGAAACTTTTATTAGCTATTACCATCAACAATTACTAAGCTAATATATAATAAGGTATAATTAATTATTTTTGACCTATTATTATATAAATGATAATGATGGCCATATAAATAAATATATAAAATATATATATTCTTACATTCTCCCACTTGGCCGAGTAATCATTTATTATGAGTATTAGATAAGCCTGATCAGGAGTTAACACTCATTTTAGTTTTAAACTTAAACTGGAGCAGAGAAATACAGTCATTGAATTGAACATCAGCTCAAGACCCCCATTAATCATACTGCAGTCCTTATTTAAAACCTAAGTAGTTATGATCAAAATTTTCAACTAAGCCCTTCAGAACGTTTGATTTGTATAATAATTTGTCTATATGTCATTATGCATGCTGAACATATTAAGAAACATACAAAATCAAAACTAGTGAGGAAATATTAATAGTTAGTCATTCATAGTACGATATGCAGTTGTACATGGTCATCAATAAACCCCTCATGATTATAAGCGCTTTCATAATACTTACGGGTAGACCTTTAGTTATAGGATCCTTAAGCATAACGTGAATGTATTCGATACGAAAATTTAGATTCCTCAATTCGCTCATAAACGAATAATTAGTTTCATATCGAAATTTAATGCAGCACCTCTCGAACTGTTACTGTTTGAGAAAACATGGTAGCTGACTTTATCACAGTAAGTCTTCAATATATAATAATTATGGAGTTAATAAACTTATGAGTCCACTGATAAATTTTCAACATCATTTATTACTAATTGCATTGTGATTAATCAAAATATTATGTCATTATAGCTTATATTGTTGTTATCAGTTCTTTATGACTCCTCTATGAGATAGATTTATCAACTGACATGAGAATATATCCCGAAAATTACATTATGTTATCTTTGAATATAAAAAAGTTTAGAGTAATCTAGCGGTTTGAATTCTCACTTTATCTTCTAAATTATAGTCTTTCGTTTCTTTTAAAGATATTTTAATACTCTTTTAGATGCTTCACATTAATCTAGACATATCTAATGTGTTGAAATTTTGAGTAATATCTGAACGAGTATAAACTTGAACCTACATAAGGCTTCTATTTAATGAAGCATAAGGTAATAATCTCAATAATCATATTATCCTCTAAGTAGAGCAATATTGTTTGTTACATGTGTAAGGACCCATTTAAGGTAAAACTTATAGAACAAAACTAACGTCCCTTTGGGTCTATCTCAGAATGTTATGATATCTATTACGTAAGAGATATCTCTGAGGTCTATTATATCAAAGTATGTACGAACAATGTTTTGACTTATGTAACATATACTTGTCAGAAGAATGTCATCTATATAATGACAAGTTTGTTTTTAGTTGCTCCCACTCATCTTGAGGTAGGTACATTAATCCACTTGGTTTTTGATAAAAATAATTGTATAAATATTTCATCACATTATGATGTCTGCATTAACCCATACATGGATTTTATTGACTTACATATTAAGTGTTCTTTGACCTTCAGTTTAGAACTTTCAGGTTATTTTATGAACATGTAAATATATAAGTCAGTTGTTAGGGAAAGCTGTTTTAATGTTCTTCTAACATAGCTCTTTAACTATTATAAGCTACTTGAACAATGATGATCCTCAAAGAAAACTTTTGTAATATAGGTTATAAGATTCTTTGATGATTTATTCCCTTTTGCATATAACCTTTAACAATCAATCATACTTCTTTGTGTCTTAACGTTTGTGTTAGGATTTAAATTAGTTATGAACACCCTTAGGTGTTTCAACAAAATCTCAAACGCTATTCTGACTTATGAAGTTTAGTTTAATTTGCTAATAATAGCTTATTCCATTCTGAAGATGATTGATGCTAATGATTTAATTAGAAGGGTATGATCATTAAACTTTCCAACATCCATTACAACTTTAGTTAGGGAGGTTACATAATTATCGATGTCAGTAGGTTTTAAAACCTAGATTGCCTCCTAAGGTGATTATTGGGTAATTATAAAAGTCTTGGGTTTATGGATTAGCTCTTGGTTAGGTTGCTATCTTTTTCAGTATTCTAAGTGTGTAAGAGTTGGTGCAGTATGGTGTACAGAGGTGTAACTGGAGTTAAATTTGGAGTAAAATTTAATGACTCTCTTTCCCCCGCCTCTTGTACTTTTAACAAGTCATTATAAGGACTTTTACTACTCCAACTGACCTTAGAAACCTTTAGGAAATTAGCGTGCTTAGGATAAATATTTAAATACCAATAGATTCTAACAGAGAAACAAGTTAATAATATAAGTTGTTGCAGTTTCTCTTGGTGAGGATTAGTTTAGTAAGAAATCTGAATTTGCCCACGTTTAAGCAACAATGAAACTTTTGTAAGAGTAGTAGTAGTAGTGGTGGTGGTGGTGGTGGTGGTGGTGGTGGTGGTGGTGGTGGTGGTGTGGTAGTGGTAGTGGTAGTGGTAGTGGTAGTGGTAGTGGTAGTGGTAGTGGTAGTGGTAGTAGTAGTAGTAGTAGTAGTAGTAGTAGTAGTAGTAGTAGTAGTAGTAGTAGTAGTAGTAGTAGTAGTAGTAGTAAATTCTAAAGAATAAGTTTGATGAAATAGTGTTGTGATGGAGCAGTGTCTTGTACAAGAGGTGTAGTTGAGATAATATCAAGTTTTCACTCCCCCACCTCTTGCAAATCTTGTAAGTTATGATTGAGACACTTAAGGCTCCCACTGATCTTTAATATCTCTAGAAAAACTACATAAGGAGTTTCAATGATGTACGTGATGTGGTAATTTCTCATATATATGTTAGACTTGATTTGATTTCATTAACGTCCAGATGTCATAATAAACTTAGGGACATATTTAGAAGAAATCGTATTAGGTATATATGAATGGATCTCTTTAAAACCATGGACCATAGAAGTCAGATTTGTAACACCCTTGGCAAACACAACATCGTCCCACTCTTAGGCTATCCCACATCGAACGTGGACAAGAGAGATCCTTGGTTCATAAGTAAATGTCATGCCTCTTCAATCACCAACGCGTTTTGGGCAACCAAAAACAAATCCGTGAGCTCTTCGTGGGCAGAGCGGACAATATTGGTGGTGCGAGAGGCCGGGGTGTTACAGGTGGTATCAAAGTCACTCTTGTGCCGTTCGGGATGATGGGACATGCCTCATCGAGGACGATGAGTCCAAAGGGGGGTTGTTTGTAACACCCTTGGCAAACACAACATCATCCCACTCTTAGGCTATCCCACATCGGCCGTGGACAAGAGAGATCCTTGGTTCATAAGTAAATGTCCTGCCTCTTCAATCACCAACGCGTTTTGGGCAACCAAAAACAAATCCGTGAGCTCTTCGTGGGCAGAGCGGACAATATTGGTGGTGCGAGGGGCCGGATGTTACAAGATTAGATACAAGTAAATAGCCTTTTAAATGATAAAAGAATTATGTCTAAATATTCCGTTTTGAATAAGTTCCACAAATGTCAATAAAATATAACTTATGGTGGACCCATACTTATTCATTAAGCCAAGTAATGTTTAGGGCATCTAGCACATGATTAAAATTACTAAGAATGAGATTAGATGAAAAATCACCCTCATAAACCATGTCATGATTTCTCATGAAATTTGGTTTTACTGGATGGATTTTATAAGTCTCATTTGACTTTTGTTAAATTCTTATTTGCATGATAACAAAAGTTGTGAAAGTATGTAGTATCATCTAATTCTATTTTATAAATGTTTCAATCAAGATATTGATAACAAATAATATGAGAGCTTAAGGTAAGAGTGACTTTATGTTGGCTATGCAAACCTCACAACTGTCATAATGTAGCTTAAGTATTGATACTAAAATTCTGACTAATCTCCATAATATTTAAGGTATCATAAAACGTAATTAGATGACAGTTTTTTATGGTTATAATAGCCTTAACATTTAAATTTTGTCGCCAACACTTATGTTAGTTATTTGTTGATATCAGTAAAGAAACTTATAGAACTAGACTCAACCTATCATGTGTTAATTGAAATATTAGGATTAGTAGACTTAAATATCATTAATATACGACTACTGTTTTAGCCAGATATTCTTTTGAATTATGGATAGCCTTGTTACTTATTCCTAATTTAATGACATATTTTTACAACGAGACTTCTCCTTAGAGAACTTAAAGCTGGAAGTAATACTTGTATTTTGTCTATGAACCTTAGAATTATCCTCTTTAAGGTTTTAATGGTGGTGAGTTGAATAACATCTTATGTTTCACTACCATATTCTTTTCTTTTACATGTGTTGCTAATCAACATACTCATTTTCCTTTTGTACTTATGAGTGTTATAGTTGATACTTAAGGCAACAAATTGTACTAATAGAAAATTTTAGTATGTAATGCATTAGAAATGTGTACTTATTTCTATGTGTGAGCCCTTAACTTTATGGGTCATGGTATTGTACATTATGATGTATTCAGTAATGCCATTTAACCTTATAGTTAGAACTTTTAAGAAGTGCATGAATCTTAGGAGTTATTTTGATTAGTCTTAGGAAAAACTAAATCTAGAATAACTCTAGTGATAGCATTTATTTATATAAGTTCTTGATTATCATTATCTTAAAATACATTATGATTGACTCATTTATTTGTTATGCTCCAGTTTTCAATAGAATGATTGTTATTAGAAAGAGCAGTAGGATATTCATATCATGTCTTAATGGATAATTAAAACTGAGAAGGGCTAAATATTATTGAAACTCTTTATGAGACAAATTCAGTTGCGTTAGAGTGGATGATTTGGATGAGATCGTTAATTAAAGAAGAATGTTATAGCGAGTAACATTATGGGATATTAAAATAATACAGATTAAAATTTATGATCATTAGATTAATGAATGATCATTAATGTGAGGATCATTATATTTTATTGAAGATGTGATATGTCTATTATTAACATCAAACTAATAGACTATAATTAAAAGTTATACTTAAACAAAAAGTAAATCACCTTTGGGCAGAATTAAATTTTATTTAAGTATGTGTGGAAAACAGTTGTGACACATCACCTTTGGGCAGAAGTGAGACAATTATTTTAATTATGCACATGCTAGTTTTGCTTGATAAAAATGTAATACATCACCTTTGGGCAGAACTGAGACATTTATATCATGTTAGACAAAAAAAGCTTTCAGTTAGACTTGAATGATATGGTAAATGTAACTCATCACCTTTGGGCAGAAGTGATACATAAAAAGTTCATTCAAGTTAAGCCTTTTTAGTTTTGTAAAAAAAAAATATACATTTTAAGTATTTACAAAACATATAATTAGTAAATTGTTTACGAGATTTAAGAGTTTTCGGAAAACTTGGTTTTCAGAAAATATTAGTTCCCGGTAATTTTTGTGTTTTCGGTATTGTTAGTTCACAATTTTATGAAATCTCAAAAATAATGAGTTCTCGGTGAACATTAAAAAAATAAAATTTGAAAACTATTATAGATAAGATTTTAGTCCAAAATTCTAAGAAGTTAACTTTATCTCCAAAATTTAGTTATTTTCAAATTATATCTTTTATTAATTAATCAGATTTTGAAATAACATGGAGATAAAGTTTAGTCAAAATTAGAATAAAATAAAACAATCCTTAATCCAATTTTTAAACCAAAATAACATGCATAAATTTATGTTTTGACTTCAGCACACAAAATTGAGACGTATTATGCATAAATTTGTCGTACGAAGAATATTGATTAAAAAAATTAATCATTATGTTTGTCAAAAATTCATATGGACTTTAATCAGAATAAAGTGTTCCAAAAAAAACATTATTTTTATTGAGGTTGCAATTCTCTTCATCCGAATTGATTAAAGTTTAAAATAATAATAATAATAATAATAATAATAATAATAATAATAAAGAAAAACATAATAATTCGGGTTTATTAGATTTTGGTCAATGTCTTCCGGTTTAATTCCAGATTTAGGGAAAACATGAAGAACTGATTAATCAACATCGCTCTGATACCACATGTTGATCAGTTCTTCATGTAAGCAATAGAAAACATGATAAATATAAAACCTATGGACCTGTTACAGCATGGAGAGTAGTAATCGCAACAGAGAAGGATGTAGACGACATGATTGTCAGCTTGGTCGAGTTCCCCTTTAAGATATATAGTTAAGAATGATGTTAGAGTTCTTGAGAGGAACCCAGTTTAGGAGAGAGGAGGCACACAATATTGTTATGTGTGTAATTAGGTTATGATGTTAATTTATTCTCTCTATATATACACCCAAGGGGAAACCTTTATTAGCTATTAAGAGTTATATGGCCCATCAACAATTACTAAGCTAATATATAATAAGGTATAATTAATTATTTTTGACCTATTATTATATATATGATAATTGCCATATAAATAAATATATAAAAAATATATATATTGTTACAACATAATATCATGATTTGTTTGATAATATATTACTTGATTTATAATACTATTAATGTCTTATCTTCATAATTAGTTGGTTAGATTTATCATTGTTTTATCCTTATAATTTATATGTGTAAAGAGATCCGTTTTTAGTTATTTAGTACATAGAAAACATTATTTGTTGAATCATAGAAAACTATTTACCAATGAATTGTTTCAAATCTACATTTGGTAAAATAATATCCATAATTACGACCAAACATTAAATAGTGTGTTTTCAACTTTTCATGTACTATAAGATCTAGAGATTGAAGACATACATTCGCCACGATGATCTTTAACCACAAAGGCTTCCGTCATTGCTTCCCGTATAACAACTTCATGACTCGAACCTTGAACAACTCGGGCTGCAATTCTGAACTTTCTACATCGAATCCAGCTTGAGTTATCGGTTAACTCAATATCTCCAAGGGTAACAACACCATCCTTCATGGTAACACTTACATCACCCGCAAGCAATGGTCTTTTACCTCTTCTTTCCTTCACAATATTCTTTTCAAACTCATCACTTGTCCATATGTTACCATCAGCAGAAGGGAAATCCCCATCTAACACGACAATTTGTAACTTTAGAGTACCAACAATAATCGATTCTTGACCGTTGTTAATGTCAGCAAGATATATTTCAAGAGGGTTGCCTTCTTCATCTAGAATTTTGGTTCCTGTGAATATTGGGAGTGTAAGATGCTTTCTAAACTTGAGCTGCATGGTTGAGGGTTCGAGTGATTTGTAGCGCAAGGCATTCGAGTTAGCATAAGATAATGTTCTTCTTAGACCATTCTCAACCTCCTCATGCACCTATTATAAGATTAAACATGAAAAGGGAAACAATATGAAACTATAATCAACGACGAGTTCATAGTATACTGATCATACCACTCTTCGAAGCATCGGCTTTAACACTGTGCAAAAAATTTGTACGAAATTCAACTTAACAACTTCCCCTATTGCACTGTCCAAAATTAAAAACTCAGTTAATATTTGAATTTTAATGCATGCACATACTGAGAATACTAAAATTGTTGATGGCATATCATATTAGTAACCTAATATTGCGAAGGAAATTAGCAACATATTTGGGTTGATGGTTATTTTCTACGTACTGAAAAACTGGACATTTGCAACTGATATGTTGCAAGCTAGTTTGCAACCTCATTTGTTATCGACGAAATTTGGGATATATTTGGTATAAAATTGTTTGCAATGAACTTTCGCCTTTATTATATGTTCTACTATATATTTAATAAAGTAGTTCTTATATTCTAGTTTTTCTTGTTTTCAAGTCTGTCGCTAATATTGTTGGCTAGTATTCTGTAGATCACCACAATTTGTATTCGTCACAAATTCCTTACCAAGAATTAGCATAAACAATTTTGTCACAAATTAAAAAGTCGCAATATAATAACAGATTTGATCGTCACAATACTTTTTATTTAATTAACTAATAATTTTTACATTTTTACTAGTTGATAAGATGAGTATAATATCATTACAAATTTACAATAGATAGAAAAAATTAATCAGGTCACTGAAATCATATGCAATGAATAAATGAATTGCAAGACTTACGAGGCCAAAGACGGTCTAGCTCGCTGGTGTCTTTGGTTTTGCCAACATTGTTCGGAGTCTCGTTGGTCTGAAAACCTTTTACCGGTCATTTTGATATCTAAAACACTAATCGGAAGCCAAAAGGTTTTGGACAATTACGCATACTAGTGTTAGGAGAGAATGAGAATTTAAAGGTTAAGAAAAGGTGATATAGAAAAAGAGAGGCTTGAAGTTTCTTGGAATGTTTGAGGAAAAGAGGTAACCTTTGAGGGATGGTCGTAGGAAATACCAAAATAAAGTTGATAAATATTATAGAGGTAGACTTGCTTTCTGAAGTCAACCCTAAAGTGCCCCCCCCCCCCCCTACCTATAAATCTTCAAGTAAAAGACAATTTAAATAAGGTTGATAAAGAATGTTTCCAAAATAATGGAACCAGTCAAGAGCTACATGAAAATAAAAAGGCTAATAAAGTATTAGATTTCGACTTTTTTTAAAGATATTGATTAGTCATCTCCTACATTTTTTTCCATGTTATTTCTGTAAAGTTTCTTGTGGAATTCTTCATATCATATCACACAACTTCTTTAAAGAAATAATAACTAGTATTTCGACCCTTTGCATTGCGGGGTTGTAAAACCAAAATTGAAAAATAAAAAAAAATGGTATTTCATTGAACACATGAAGTGCACAAAGATGCGACAAAGACAGAAATCTCATAAAAGTTTAAAAATACTAATGATACTCAAAACATAAATGAAAGAAGAAATATAAACAAAACTTAAAACTGAATCAAAGATCATCATCATCATCGTACTTTATATATCCCACCAATAGCAATGCTATAGTAGGGTCTGAGGAGGGTAAGATGTAGACAGCCTTACCTCTATCCCATAGGGATAGAGAGGCTGGTTCCGGTGAGACCCCCGGCTCGATAGTAGTTTTGAATCAAGCCTTGGACATAAGACACCTAACACTCAATCATCGGGACACCGGCTGATTGGTGCATGTGCCCTTGTCTTTCGGCTATCAACGCCACCACATGATGCCTGATTAACCTTCCGCCACTTTTAACGTTATTTTCACGTGATTAGTAAAATAACGTCAAAATTAGTGCAATTTTACTTTTGCCCACCCAATGGTTCACACATATATACATTATATGTACGCACCGCAAGCAGGGCGCAAATCAAAGATCACTCATCCAAAAATAAAATTGAATATGAAATGAAATTAACTCAAATATCAACTCCAAACAAGATCCACAACAAATCAAAAAGCACACACAAATGTGTTTTGTTACAAAAGTGAGTTGTTTGATTTTGTGGTTTAAGGAAAGTACTTGCCAAGCCTTAACTCAGAGGGTAATAGTAGTGCCTTATTATAATGTTTATCTTCAGAACTACTTTTGAGACTATTCTTAATTTCTTGTACTATTATCCTTTCCCAAGCTTCCTATGTTGCAAATATCAAAATATTATAACTGGGAATTCAAATTCGCTGGCTTATACAGTTAACACAGACAAAGTTCATCAAAGCTGTTTGTAATATCACACAATAAACTAACTGAATACATAAAGAAGCAAAACAAATGAGAGATTCATCAAAGCACGGTAACGCCCATCCCTTTGTCTCACTCTCTCTATATAATTTCAAAATGAAATACATACTGATACCATACACCACTAATTACCATCTCCAGCATCAGCATAGATGAATGAATGATTGATTACACAGAACTTTATTTTGTTTAAACAGTAGTTTTTCTTAAAAGGTGTAATCATAATAGGCTCAGACCCGTATCATGGCTGGAACAAAACTTGCCAAACCAAAAAACCAAATCATCATCGCAGCCATATACCAACTTATCATACCAGATTGCCCCCAATCTATGTTTTGTAGATCCGAAAACGCTAGAAGTGGCCGCCGCTAGCATCATCTACAAAGTAGGCTTTTTAGCAGATAACGGATCCATAACAAAAATTAGGGTTTTCGCCCATTAGCATCTTATAAAAGTTCCGGTGAACAGAGCAACAAAGAACGCGTTTCAAATTAGGTTTTTCACCAATTGGCCTCTGATCACAAACCCTGTGAACGCTGTGAATAAAGCCACAAAGAGCCGAGATTCAATCAATAACACTACATGTCGGTTGAAAATTAAAAAACCGGCATTGCTTCCACTGCAGCCAAACGGAGGCCATAATCGTCATTCAAAGTAGAGACATAACAAAGAAGCTCAGGAGATCATCGGTGTCTCAATCGTAGCCCAAATTAGACGGATAACAAAACATTTCATAAACAAACTGTTACCTTGCACCGTCTAAACAAACAATCGCAGGCAAACAAAAGATATCGCCAGGAGTTACTTGTAAAGAAGTATCTAAAAAGAAAGAGTGAAAACCCCTCACAACACCAATGACCGTCGCCATCCGCCGCCGCCATGACCGCCGGCAACAGCAGGGCAATAACCATTGACCGGAAAAACCTCCAAACAGACAACCACCACCATATGAAGACAGTGGTGGTAGCCGGAAACGTAGAATTAAAGGTTGCGCTCGAACGGAAATTATAGCGGAATCTGCGTTAGGGAAATGATCCTTATGATGGTCATAATTGAACTTGGGATTTCTTGTAGCTCTGCACTTTGAAAGGAACCGAACAGCTTAATTGATTTTGAATCACACACGTGTAAGTCACATGGACAGGTGGAGCACGCTTAACTGAATAGAAAATCTCGATAGTAATAATAGAAAGCCATTTATAAACATAGAAAGCCCCTCCCTTAAATTTTGACAAGTGGCATATTCTCCAATATTCTTCAAATATTATTGGTTATAGAGTTAAAGAAAACAAATATCATTTATTAAAAAAAATAAAGTTTTCTCAAATAAAACATAGCAAATGTCAAAAACCATTCACCTTCGTCAAACCCTAATCCCTAATTTCTTTGTTTCCTCCAATAGCCGACTGGCCCATCTCGTCCTTTCTCCCAATCAATTGCTTTCGAGATACAATTCTGGTAAGCCCTAATCCCTAATTCAGGCGTTTATAGATAAATCATCGGATACCGTTTTCTAATTTTGTTTAAATTGAAAATCGGTTCTCTTTGTTTTAGGCATTTTGGGTTTTGTCAAAAATCTCTAATCAAATCCTTTTAATGTTTTGCTTATATTATTGTTACAGAATATAGATTATAGATCTACATATTAGTGGATCTATAGCCTTGAACACACATTCAGCACTTCTTATTAATTTAATTTATTTTTTTGTAAGTTATGTTTTCTTCAAATTAATCACATGGAGAATTTAGATGCATGTTTTACAATTCAGTTTACATTTACAGTTATACTATTTTTTATTCTAATTGATATTATTGATGGTGTTTCATTTTTCGAATCATAATGTGTATACTTATTTTACTATATTTATCTAATCATTTTATAAATCAACTAATCCAAGAACAATACCTAAATAGATATTGTAATATGTTTTATTCTAATTGATATTATAGATGGTATTTTAGCTAAACAATTTTTTTCATATTCATTAATTGTGTTTAAGTTAATAATTTGTTATCCTTAAGGTTGTAATTCAAATTAATATATATATATATATAACTGTTTAACACTGCTTTATGGCATTTTAGTATTACATAAATGGTTGAAACTTCTTTTATGCAGTTTCTTTGCACATTTTTAGCTTAACTGACTTAAGTTGGTTTTGCACGATCTAATTTTGCAGATGACTAGAATACCTATAAATATGAACCCTCACACAAACATACTCATCCTCATCTGGTTTCTATATGGCGAATATTGATGGCAATGTTACTCCAAAAATGAGTTCCAGGTATATTATACTTATTATATCATATTTCCTTTCTTTACACAAATTCATTCAATTTTGATACATAACTTTGGAAAATAAATACAGGTTACTTGACAATTCTGACATTGCGAAGCTGAGTGTAGTTGATGTAACCCTTGATGCTACTATTAAGGTTCGAATTGTCAAGTTGTGGAATCTACCTTCATTCAAGCGTCCTGTTACTACTCACGCAATATAATCGATCCTTATGGATGAGGAGGTAATTTTTAAATTGTTAAATGTTCATTCAAGTATTTAATTATTTAATGAATTTTTATCCTTTACAACTTACAATTTCATTCCTTTTTAGGATACCAAGATTCAAGCAACTGTTATTAATGATTACTCATGCAAGAATGAAAGATTTTTTGTTGAGAAAGAATGTGTTTCCATTTAGAAGATTGTCATGGGTGACAACCTTTCAAGCTACCGATTGACAAGTCATATTCATACACTGTTTTTGAATTACGATTATGTTGTTAAGAGGTGCAATGATCCTATTGAATCTTTACATGGCTTCTCATTCATCGACTTTGACATGCTTCGAAACAGTTCTTTAACTTATAATTATGTAGTTGGTAATTAGTACTATAACTTATATGTAATTTTCATTATTGTCATGTATGTTATTACATTATTTTACACTAACATACTATTTTTTCTTTACCTTGTAGTTATCATCGGGTATTTTTATACATATTTTGACATGGTTGATCATAAAACAATAAATTGTATGAAAAAGAAAATGAATCTTCAAGTTTGTGACTTAAGGTACGTTATTTTAAATTCCCTTATTTGTAATATATTAAATTATGTTACTTAAATTGCATATAAAATGTATTGTGAAATTTTATTTTATATTTAATTATGTAGGTCACGTACTATTTTTGTTACATTGTGAGAAAGCTATGCTGAGAAGATGAGTGATTTCATGTCACAAAATCCGGACATGTTACTGCTTTGCAATTTGGAAGATTCAGTTATTCGAACGGTATTAATTTTTATTATTTATACATTATTCATTCATCATACTTGCGTTTTGATAGTTTTGATTACTCTTTATTTTACTTTCCCAGGACGCACATATGTTTCTTATTCCTTCCAAGCTGGTAGTACCTTGTACATCAACAATGCCATTGACGAGATAATGACTTTTAAAAAAAGGTACCATGTCTTTATAGAATATAGAGATATTTTTGTAAAAACCAAAGAAAGATCTTTAATATATATTAGCGATCTGCATCCATCTTACCTTGCTCTTCAGTATCCATTGTTATTTCCTTATGGTGAAGATTGCTATAGAGTTGATATACCTCGTAGAGGTGTTGGTTCATCTACATTAACCAAACAACAAAACTGTATTATGAGGGAGTTCTTTGCTTATAGAATTCAAGATAGGATGGGCGTGTTCTCACTAAGTCTAAATTCTCAACGGCTTTTCCAACAGGTGTTAGTGGATAGGTACACTATTATCTTTTAGAGAGACTGAATTACATACCTCATTAACATGAGGAGTTAGATGTGAAAGTTTTGAGAATTTACGTAATTTGTAATGTTGGTTGGTTTTCATGAACTTGTAAAAATATTTGATGTTGTTGTTTTGGGATATGTACGTTTAAATAATCTACGACTTATGTTTTCAAAATATGTACTATGTATGTTTTGGGTGAATAAATATTATGAATATGTATATGTATGCATCCTGAAAGTTTGTTTCTTATTTACAGTAACTTGAATTGTTGTTAGTTATTAATACAAATGTAATGTTAATTTGTCTTGGTTGATCATACTTCGTAATTATAAAACTGTGTCAATTTTGTTAGGTTTGAACTTTAATTGAGTAGAACATTCTATTAGTAATAAGTTATATTAGTTAATTGTAATATAATACAGATAATCATGAGAATATGTTTTTGTATTTTGTAGCTGCATATTTACTTTATTTTAGATCCAAATTAGTAAGTTCACATTGACAAAATATAAAACGTATCAATATGATTAAAATGAAAATTATAAATGTGAAATTGTGAAAATATAATTTGTATTTATATGTAAACTAATATACTTACAAGATTTGTTCTACCGATACACGGGTTTATAACCTAGTGTACAATATTATAAGCAAGAGGTATAACAGTTTATGCACAAAGAAGTTACAAATGGTGGTTTCTGATGCATTTGACCCGAATTCATGGGTATGGGTCTCACCAAACTCAGATAACCATTAAATGAGTTATAACATCTCATTATATTAAAAATTAATCTCACAAAATATTTAATATGAAAATCCTATAAAATAGAATATACTAAAAACTAATATCCGATTTATTTAAAAAAAAGATCTTATTTATATTATGAAAAAAATTTATAGTAAAATAAAAATAAGCGGTTCATGGGTCTCATCAAACCCAGAAATATTTTAAACGAGTTATAACATATCATTTATTTGTGAAACTCTTTTATCATCAAACCTAAGTATATTATTAATTTTCTTACAATAAATAAAATTAAAATACAAAAGATATATAAATATTAGATACATAAAATGTAAAACAAACCCCGTAATCAAACCATAATTTAATTTCTCAATTTGGATTTAGTTACATTAGCGATCCTTTTTTCTTTTAAGTTTAACTTAAATAAAAAGTTTCACAAAATAATATCCAAATTATAACAAATAAACATAAACGAATAAATATAAAAATTAAGTAGATAATTAATTAACGTTTCATTAAAAAATGAACATAACCCAATATAAATTAATCAAAATAGGTTCAAATATATAATTAACTTCTTACAATAATAACTAAAATCCAAAAAAAATACATTCATAATATTAAAAACGAACATATTAAAAACAAAAATTTAAACAACCCCGTAATACGTGTAACAACTCGGAATTTCTAAATTTATATTCATAAACCGAACCGTTTTTTTATCAACAAAATATCGCGTTCATCGAGTATTTTTTAATTTATTTTAATTTCTTATTATATTTATTTATTAAATATAAATTTACTTTGAAATATATGCATTTGTAACCCCAAACTATATTTTAATCTCTTTTTGTTTCAACACCCTATCTTGAGGGACTAAAATGCAAATTCTAATATATTAATATATGATACTCCTTAACCCATTTACCCAAACCCGATGACCCGGACCCTATTCGAGAACCGAAGTAACAAATTGGAATAGCTTACACCTAAATTCAAGTGTTATACTTGGAAATTGGATCTTCAGCTATGTTAAATATTCCATTTGCGGCTTAACCGTCAATTTATTTAAGTTATGTCGATCAATTTTGATTCGTTATACCAAATTACCTTAGCCGACCTTAATGCAAAATAGTTATACATATAATCAATCGTTCATGTTAATGTAATTAAATCTCCAGAAACAATCTCATAGCCGTCGCCTACAATAAGCATGTGTTCAATTATATTTTCTTTGTTGTTTCGATGTGTTTTTGAGCCACGTCTAGCCGACCCTGTCACCATCATATTAACCATCTCTGAATCATCTTTAAGGTAATTAAGTTATACAGTTGTGTTGGTCATGTCTTCCTGATCAATAACCCTACGTTTAATCGTTCCAAAAACGAGCAGATTAATCAATTTGATTTATAGGGTTCTTATGGTATTTTGGCGTTTTGTCAGTTTTTGTTATAAATTATAATTATCTGATGAAACCAATTAACACACCAGCGCAGGTGGCTGGTGTGTGTTATGTTTCTCCTGAGCCGACCAATGGCGCGGGTTCAAGTGTCGTCCATGGCAGTTTACTTTTTTTATTTTCGTTTTAATTGTTTAATGATTTAAAAGGATTAAATAATTCAATATAGTTAATATTAAATACTAAATTAATGATATACTACAAAAACCGACATATAAATCGATCATTTTTCTAAATTTTGGTTAAACATCATATATATCTATGTTATATATTTATAAGTATGTATATGTGATAGGCTTTTAAAATTGATGAGAATTTTACTATTTAAAAAGAATATTAAGCTAAGATATATATCTATATTTAACATTGTTAATTAAAATACATAATATATTTAATTATTTTATATAATTATTAAGTATTTTATAAAAAGTTTTATTTTATATAAATTACTTATTATCTATTAATTTTTATTTACACTATCTAATTTAAAAGAAATCTTTATGATAATAAACATATATAAAAATAAATTTAAACGTATTTGTTTTAGTTTAGAATAAAATAACCTTCTTTATATAAATTATAAACTTTTGTTTACTTTTAAGTATTTATAAAGTAAATCATATTATTTACGATAGAACTTTAATAATAAAATTTACATCTAAATTTCGTAAGAACACACTCGATCATAAATTTTCCCGAATCTCTATCTAGTTATAGCTTCGTTATACCATCCATACTCATTTCCTCAACTATTATTACTTAGGTTTTCTCGTCATTAATTCCCGAAGAGCATGATTCATTGTTTTCTTATCGAACTTTTCCCGTTTTGCTTATTGCTAAGGTGAATACCACATTACCCTATTTTACTTCTTTTTCCACGTTTTGGGGATATATGCGTAAATTATATTTCTCATATATACTTATACTCAAAACTGCAACTATTGTCTTATGTGTTAACAACTTATACCTTACTTGTTTATTTGCTTATTTGCTTTGTATTCTTCCGCATTCGGAGAGGTCCAACATAATCTCAGTCTAGTATGATCATACGCCAGTCGTTATAGCCTTTGTGCTTCTTGACATCTCAGTTATACTTGCTTATTTGGTTAATTTGTTATTCTCATATGACTTGTTGCAATTACTTATTTTTATATATACTATTTGTACATTTAAACTGGTGTGTTGCTCACTCAACATGTGTTGTTAACAAAATTCTATTTTCTACGTATATGCAGGTTATCGTAGATATTTAATGCAGGTTGGTGAAGACTTAGGGAAGAATTTAAGTTAGAAAAGAATTAATCAAGATCATTTGTGATATAAGTTGTATTGTTGTATGTGAATGGATTTTGTATTTGTTTGTATTTGAAAACTTAATTTAATTAATAGATATTGTCATTTAAATAATGTTGCATGATAGTAACTTTTAAAAAGCTGTGAGCAATCAGTTCGTGCCCTGACATTTCTGCCGTAGGTTGGGGTGTGACAGATTGGTATTAAAGCCAAAGGTTTAAGAGAGGTCTTTAGAAATTGCCTTAGACACATGTTTAGGAGCCTTATATGTGCCTATCTGTTTGCCTTTACGTGTTCAAATTTAAATTGTTTACAACTTTCCTAGATAATTATTTATTAATTATTGTAATGTTATGCACACACACACACAAAAACTCCGAGGTTATGCCTCAACAGTCAAAGAAAACCTTTCAAAATTAGTTTGCAATTTATTTTCGGAAAATTCCTTAAGAATTCCCACCTGTCGCTTTCACTCGTACACCTTAGGGCTAGGCTATATGGCATGTCCCTATCACAAATGAAGGGAAGAGAAACTTTGAGTTGGGCACTGGCAAAACGATTCCAAGAACCAAAGGTGTAAGACGCGATTCCATACCTGGGTGATAACCTGACCACAATACTCGAACCTATGGACCTGATCGAGACCCATAAATGTCGTATGACTAACACCCTAAGCTGTCAACCGCGACCACATTAGTGGTTGCACCCATATAATATTTTTTAAACCGAATTCACGGTGGTTCGTGGCTAAATTCCGTTTTCCCGATTATTGTGTTCCGTTATTTAAATGGTTAGTTGGGTGAAAAATCCATGGAACCCATGGGCACTCCTACTATCCATTTCTTAACTTGTTTTCGTATTCTCGTTGGAGTAATCAAACGTGGTGATTCACAAGATACTCCGACTACCCATATTTATTTCGGTAGTTCGTTATTTAGTTTGGTCGGTTAAACGCCGTGTAACGCTCATTGGGCCGACAAACTTCATTGCATTGTTAATTCGTTAATTAGTTGGGACAATCAAATTGCCATGTAACGCTCATGGGCTGTCCAACTCAGTTGTTTTTATTCGTTAGTTCGCTGGGCCATTCATATTGCCATGGAAAGCTCATGGGAGGCTAACATCCACAATTTATATTTCGTTAGTTTATTGTAAACTTAATAAAAATCTAAATTTTAAATTGACTTAACTCCTCATGTAGTCGTCACACATTAATCTTATTGACTACATCATCTAATAACTATTTACGCAATGTACCTCCTTATCTTATAAACTTTTACTCTTAATCCTCATGACACAATTCCTCTTACTTCTTAAGGCAACATTATTATAAGTTTTCCACATAGTTAAACATTTTACTATTCTTATGATTCCTCAGTTTACCCTTCATCTTATAAATCCTCATTTTTGGTCCCTACAGAATGTCTCATTCAAGAAACCAACGTTATCCTCGACATCAATCGTTTGATTCTCACGACCATCGTATGGCTGCCTGTATCGCCAAGGAGATAGCTGCTGCGATCCCTAGGATAGTGACGCAAATTCAAAACATTAGTGCAATCGATTCAACTTCTCCCACTAATACCTCAGCTGGCGTCTACAAACCATCTACCTCCACTCATCCTCACAACAAGAAACGTAAGAACATTGCTGCAACAAATCATACCCACCCGCAAGTCTCCTCAAACAAGAAACCTTACCTTGGTCCTTACCCGCTATGCTCCATTTGTAACCATCATCACCCAGTTAAATTCCTATGCCGTCGTTGCACTCAATGTAACCGTTATGGCCGTCTTGCTAACACATGTCGTTTCCCGCCTACTGCACAAGATGTCCCGCAACAACCTACCCCTCATGCTTAACCTGATGTTCCCAATACCAATGCTCGCTACCATTGAATGGACCCAAGTCATCTTCGTAATGCATGCCCTCAACTTTCGCAAGCTCATCAAGCCCAATCTACGACTATACCCTACTACTTGACCCATGTTTATCAAGCTCAAACCCATCAACCTCATGCCCCTCAAGCTCCTCCAATCAATCAAGGTCAACCTTACTTAACCCAACACTACCACACCTCGCAACCACAAGCTCAAGTTTACCAGACATATTTCCACCAAACAACCCTCTTGCAAACCGCCCAAGCTCCAATTTTCCAAGCAAATGCCGAATCAACCTACCTCAACTGCTCCTATTCATGCAACTCCTCACGGTGTGTGACACCCGGTAAATTCCCAATCCCTTAAACCAAGTAATCAACCTAAATATTAGGTAATTATGTTATGTGCGCCCTGCGCGAGCGCGCCATGTTAATCAGCGCGTGCATTTGTTATGTGCGCTCTGCGCGAGCGCGCCATGTTAATCAGCGCGTGCATTTGTTATGTGCGCTCTGCGCGAGCGCGCCATGTTAATCAGCGCGTGCATTTGTTATGTGCGCCCTGCGCGAGCGCGCCATGTTAAGAATCAGCGCGTGCATTTGTTATGTGCGCCCTGCGCGAGCACGCCATGTTAAGAACCAGCGTGGGCATATGTTATATGCGCCATACACGAATGTTTTGGCTTTATGTTTTCATGTACCTTAACGTTATGTTGTCTAATGGGTTGACCATCCCGCATGATGCTAAGGCGGGTGCATCCTAAATCGTTTGTGCGCGTGCGGAAGGGAACTAACCTCCCCGCATGGCGGGAACATTGAGAGCTAGTTTGTCTGAAGCTCCAAGATGGAATTGACTTCAACATGACTGATCACTATGTTGAAATACTAAGACCACCTGGAGAATCTACAAATGAAACTCAATGTCCCTGACTGCGAGAAGGTCACGCACCTACCCGCAGCAAAGAAATGTCCTTCACGCAGAAAGCTATGCGCACAAAGTAATACGCGCAGAACACTTAGTCTATTCTCCAGTTGTAAGGAGATTACTCCCGCCCAAAAAGAAACGGTAGCGTGTTTCAGAGATTTTTCACTTTTTACTGTACACTGACAAAGTACCTGAAAAAGCACACTGTAACATGAAAAGTCAACTGTCAGCCACCCTATTCTCACCAACCCCAGACCTGCATGTCCTGACCAAATCAAATCAAATCTTTTATCCACTACTCCACTTTTAAATAAATAATAATAATTTCCATACTTTATCATCATTACCCCTAGATATGAAAAGATTACAATCCCCTAAAGCAAGGGATTGTGTTCCCTTGAGTTTGCCTATAAATATGTAACCTAAATTATCACCCAAAACACACTTCAAAGAACTGCAAACTTGCACTAATCCTCTCCCAAGCATCCGTTGTTTTCATTTCCGATCCTGTTACTAGGTAAGCCGAGAATATAACCTTGAGATCTACTTTCCAACCCTTATATTCTCCCAATTCTTGATCTTAATATATATACTTCTTGTTATTTAATCGTATTCTAGACCTTCGATTCCGAGGCCAACACCAAGAAAACCCGAATCTCGATTAACCCCTTAACAAGAACCACATGTGAGTCTCACAGCCCCTATTCTCGCTGTTTTCACTGTTTTTAAACTGTTTTCGGGGCGAGGGACACGTACTTAAATAATGTTTTATCATGGTATACTTACAAGCTATGCAAGCGATTATGTGTTTAAATTATATTTCATGATGAGCAATGCGAACGGTTATCTAAGGTTTTCGATGTATGTGCGCTAGAACTCGAGTAAGTGATCACTTTACCATTGGAACTCTAAGGGTAGGGACTGCTGGTTTGATCCACCCACTCGTAGGGGTCGCACCTCTTTGCATGGACGAGTGCCTAGTATGGTCATGGGGCAGTACTATGGGTTTGAGCCCGCTCGTAGGGGTCGCGCCTCTTTGCATGGACGAGCGCCTTGTTTTCCGGCACAACGTCCGCGCGTAACCCGCGGGACGGAATTATTGATTAGCTCGTAGTGGCAGCGCCACTTTGCATGGACGAGCACATTTTCCTGAAACGTCCGCGCGTAACCCGCGGGACGGAATTATTGATTAGCTCGTGGTGGCAGCGCCACTTTGCATGGACGAGCACATTTTCCTGAAACGTTCGCGCGTAACCCGCGGGACGGTATTACTTATTTTAGCTCTTAGTGGCAGCGCCACTTTGCATAGACGAGCACAGTTCCCAGAAATGTTCGCGCGTAACCCGCGGAACGATTTTATCAGAATATGTTGATAGAACTATGTTTTACCAAGCATGTGTTTTAATGATGCTATCAGAATTATGTTTCAGAATGATTTGTATCAAGATTATGATGCAATACGATTTATCAAGTTACTAAAACTTGTGAACTCACTCAGTTTATACTGATTCAAATGTTTTTACGTGTCTTTCAGGAGATAACTAGGTAGCGCATGGAGTCACACTTAGAGCACCTCACGCTGAACATCTAAAACTAGCTTTTTGGAAGATTTTAGTTCTATCCCTTCGATGCGCGTGGTTGTTCCCGCCGCGCAAGGGGATATGGCATGGAAATCTTCAACAGTTTTTATACTTGGATGTTTTTATGTAATTTTTAAACAATGTAATGTATTTGTATTAAACATTTCATGCGCAATGAAAATCTTTGAATGTTTGCAATGGCCCGTGCTTAATTATCAATCCCCACTCGCGCGCGCCCGGCTGTTTCCGCCGCTCAGGGCCGGGTGTGACAGATTGGTATCAGAGCACTGGTTATAGCGAACTAGGAAAGGAAGTTTTAACCTAGACTATAACCGTTGGGGGAAATCGCATGAAATATTTTCAAAAGAAACTATACACACACTTAGGAACACGGGTCACACAGTGTCTAGTAAATAATGATAACATTATGTGCTCAGAGTACATGCGCTAAGTTTGATATATTTTCATTCTCTTTTAAAGCGAGAATGCCTCCAACTAAAGCCAAGGGAATTACCATGACACCCGAGGAACTCGCGGAAATAATCGCGCAAGCGATCGCAACACATGAGACCAGCAAGGCCGAATCTAGTCAGGGTCGTCAGAACGAGACCCCAGAACCCGAATCAGGAGCCTTGGACAAAGGATGCTCCTACAAGACATTCATGGCCTGTAAGCCTTGGCCATTCAAGGGTATCGAAGGGGCCATTGGGCTCTACAACTGGATTGACAAGATGGAGACAGTTCTCTCCATTAGCGGATGTAGTGAGAACCAGAAGGTCCTTTACGCGACTTGCATGTTCCAAGAAGCAGCTTCGTCTTGGTGGAAGCTTCAAGTGAAAACCTTGGGGCGAGAAGTTGCTCTTCACAAGACCTGGGAGGAACTGAAGGAAATGTTGATGAGAAAGTTCTGCTCTCGCGCAGAAATTCAGAACCTACAACAGGAGTTCTGGAACCACACAATGGTAGGAACGGATATCGACGCCTACAACAACCGGTTCAACGAGCTTTGCCAGTTGGTGCCAGACATGGCAAACACGGAGGAAAAGAAGATCGAGAGGTATATCTTTGGGTTACCTCCTGTTGTTGGGGTTCCGCTCAACGCCGCAGCGCCTCCAACCTTTGATGAGGCGGTAGCGCGGGCCATCACCCTTACAAGGGATACGGTCCGTGCGGGTATGTTAACTACGCGCGGAATCGAGCAGCGAACCTCTGATCCCAAGAAGAAGTGGAACTCTCACCACCGAGGGTCCGACTCCAAGCAACCACCGTTCAAGAAGCAGGAGAGCGTAAGGGCTTACGCGATCCAAGCCGCGGAGCCATCAAGGAAAGGATACAGCGGGCCTCGCCCATGGTGCAACAAATGCAAGTATCACCACGAGGGTGAATGCGCAAGAATCGAATGTGCCAAATGTGGCAGACCAGGGCACAAGACGATGAATTGCCGTGTCAGAGAAACTCGAGCGAGCGACAACTGCTACGCATGCGGGAAGCCAGGGCATTTTAGTCGGGATTGCCCACAAAAGGGAAACCAAGCTCGCGGGAGAGCTTTTGTGATCGGCGCAGGCGAAGCTAAAGAAGAGCCGAATGTGGTAACCGGTACGTTTTTGCTTAACGGACATTTTGCATCTGTCTTATTTGATACTGGCGCTGACCTAAGTTTTATATCCGCTGAGTTTAAAGACTCCCTAGTCTTAGCGACCAGTAGGCTAGACACACCTTATACTATAGAACTAGCCAATGGTAGGCAGTTATGCGCGAACGAAAGAACTGAACAATGTGTAATAGTCATGGGAGGTCACGGGTTCAATATTAACTTGTTGCCAATAGAATTGGGAAGTTTTGACATTGTGATAGGTATGGATTGGTTAGTCGAGAACCACGCGGAAGTTATTTGCCATGAGAAGCAGGTTCGGATCCCACTGTTGAACGGAGAAACCTTGGTGATTCAAGGGGAAAGAAGGGGAGTTGCGACGAAACTAATTTCGTGCCTAAAGGCGCGTAAGTGCCTAAGGAAAGGGTGCTACGCCTTCCTGGCGCATGTCGTAGAGAAGAAAGGAGATGAGCGAAGAATTGAAGACTTACCAGTAGTGCGCGAATTTCCAGAAGTTTTTCCTGAAGATTTGCCCGGATTACCGCCGCCGCGACAAGTCGAGTTTCGTATTGATTTGGTCCCAGGAGCTGCGCCAGTAGCTCGAGCGCCTTATCGACTAGCTCCATCTGAGATGCAAGAGCTATCCAATCAGTTACAGGAACTATTGGATAAGGGTTTCATACGCCCAAGCTTTTCACCTTGGGGAGCTCCAGTACTGTTTGTTAAGAAGAAGGATGGTTCGTTCCGGATGTGTATTGACTATAGGGAGCTGAACAAGCTGACAGTCAAGAATCGGTACCCCTTACCGAGGATTGACGACTTATTTGACCAGTTGCAAGGATCCAGTTATTATTCGAAGATAGATCTACGGTCAGGATACCACCAACTTAGGGTCCATGAGGAAGATGTGCCGAAAACAGCCTTCCGAACTAGATACGGCCATTATGAGTTCTTAGTGATGCCTTTCGGGCTAACTAATGCGCCGGCTGTATTCATGGATCTGATGAACCGCGTGTGCAAACCATACTTGGACAAGTTTGTGATTGTATTTATAGATGATATTCTGATTTATTCTCGGACCAAGGCCGAGCATCAGCAACACCTGAGATTGATTTTGGAATTGTTGAGGAAAGAAAAGTTGTATGCGAAGTTTTCCAAGTGCGAGTTTTGGCTTAGAGAAGTTCACTTTCTCGGTCACGTTGTAAACAAGAAAGGAATACACGTTGATCCTTCCAAAGTCAAGGCCATCGAAAACTGGGAAGCGCCAAAAACCCCAACTGAGGTGAGGCAATTCCTAGGACTAGCTGGCTACTATCGACGCTTCATTGAGAACTTCTCCAAGATAGCTCTACCTCTGACCGCGCTAACTCAGAAAGACAAGAAGTTTGTTTGGGGCGAAAATCAGGAAGCAGCGTTTCAAATGTTGAAACAGAAGTTATGTAGTGCGCCAATTTTGTCTCTGCCCGAGGGGACGGATGACATCGTCGTTTACTGCGACGCTTCACATCAGGGACTCGGATGTGTCCTTATGCAGCGAGACAAAGTCATAGCGTATGCCTCGCGCCAACTCAAGACCAATGAAAAGAACTACACAACGCATGATCTGGAACTTGGAGCGGTTGTCTTCGCGCTAAAGATTTGGCGCCATTACCTCTATGGTACAAAGTGTGTAATCTTTACGGATCACAAGAGCCTTCAACATATATTTGATCAAAAGGATTTAAACATGAGGCAACGAAGATGGGTGGAGTTGTTGAATGATTATGATTGTGAAATTAAGTACCACCCTGGAAAGGCGAATGTGGTAGCAGACGCGCTAAGTAGGAAGGAGCGAATAAAAACACTACGAGTCAAGGCTCTAAGGCTGACCATTCGCGCAGATCTCTTTACCAGCATCCGAGACGCTCAGCAAGAAGCTTTGAAACCAGAGTTTGCTAAAAACGAATCCCTTGGGGGTATGATTAAGAACTTGGAACTTAAGAACGGCAATCTATATTTCGCTAACCGCATATGGGTCCCTCTCAAGGGAGGATTGCGGGAGCGAGTATTAAACGAGGCTCACAAGACGCGGTATTCCGTACATCCTGGCGCAGACAAGATGTACCAAGATGTTAAAGCGCTGTATTGGTGGCCCAATCTTAAAGGCGCCATCGCGACGTATGTCAGTAAGTGCCTGACGTGTTCAAAAGTAAAGGCTGAATATCAGAAGCCGTCGGGGTTACTTCAGTAGCCAGAAATTCCCATGTGGAAGTGGGAACAAATCTCTATGGACTTCATCACCAAACTGCCAAGGACACCTGGGGGTTATGACACGATCTGGGTTATTGTAGATCGGCTAACTAAGTCAGCGCACTTCCTGCCGATCAAGGAAACCGATAAGATGGAAAAGTTAGCCCGATTGTATATTCGAGAAGTAGTTTCAAAACATGGGGTCCCAGTGTCCATCATTTCTGATAGAGATAGTCGGTTCACCTCAAGATTTTGGAGATCGTTACAAGGAGCTCTAGGTACTCGCCTTGATATGAGTACAGCTTATCATCCTCAAACAGATGGACAAAGCGAGCGAACAATCCAGACATTGGAAGATATGCTGCGCGCGTGCGCAATCGATTTCGGTGGTAGCTGGGATACTCATCTCCCATTGGTTGAATTTTCTTACAACAACAGTTATCACACAAGTATCAAGGCTGCGCCGTTCGAAGCTTTGTATGGGCGCAAGTGTAGATCCCCACTGTGCTGGGCTGAAGTGGGTGACAAGCACATGACTGGTCCAGAACTGATCCAAGAAACAACAGACAAGATTTTTCAGATAAGGGATCGCCTTAAGACAGCGCGCGATAGACAGAAGAGCTACGCAGACGTGCGAAGGAAACCATTGGAATTTCAAGTAGGGGATAAAGTACTTTTGAAAGTCTCTCCATGGAAAGGAGTCCCCCGTTTCGGCAAGCGAGGAAAGTTGAATCCGCGCTTCATCGGACCATTTGAGATCCTGGAAAGGATCGGTCCGGTTGCTTATAAACTCCGTTTACCCGCCGAACTCAGTGGAGTTCATGATACGTTTCATGTGTCCAACCTCAAAAAGTGTTTATCTGATGAAACGTTGATTTTACCGTTGGAAGAGATTCACATCGACAAACAACTGCACTTCGTAGAATAGCCTATAGCCGTAACCGATTGGAAAGAACAAAAGTTGCGCAGAAGTCGAATCAAGTTAGTAAAGGTTCAATGGAACTCGAGGCGTGGGCCTGAATTCACTTGGGAAAGAGAAGACCAGATGCGCGTGAAATACCCACACCTCTTTCAGAGCATGGCTTCTGCCAGCAACGTCTCCTAAATTTCGGGACGAAATTCGCTTAACAGGGAGAGAATGTGACACCCGGTAAATTCCCAATCCCTTAAACCAAGTAATCAACCTAAATATTAGGTAATTATGTTATGTGCGCCCTGCGCGAGCGCGCCATTTAATCAGCGCGTGCATTTGTTATGTGCGCTCTGCGCGAGCGCGCCATGTTAATCAGCGCGTGCATTTTTTATGTGCGCTCTGCGCGAGCGCGCCATGTTAATCAGCGCGTGCATTTGTTATGTGCGCCCTGCGCGAGCGCGCCATGTTAAGAATCAGCGCGTGCATTTGTTATGTGCGCCCTGCGCGAGCACGCCATGTTAAGAACCAGCGTGGGCATATGTTATATGCGCCATACACGAATGTTTTGGCTTTATGTTTTCATGTACCTTAACGTTATGTTGTCTAATGGGTTGACCATCCCGCATGATGCTAAGGCGGGTGCATCCTAAATCGTTTGTGCGCGTGCGGAAGGGAACTAACCTCCCCGCATGGCGGGAACATTGAGAGCTAGTTTGTCTGAAGCTCCAAGATGGAATTGACTTCAACATGACTGATCACTATGTTGAAATACCAAGACCACCTGGAGAATCTACAAATGAAACTCAATGTCCCTGACTGCGAGAAGGTCACGCACCTACCCGCAGCAAAGAAATGTCCTTCACGCAGAAAGCTATGCGCACAAAGTAATACGCGCAGAACACTTAGTCTATTCTCCAGTTGTAAGGAGATTACTCCCGCCCAAAAAGAAACGGTAGCGTGTTTCAGAGATTTTCCACTTTTTACTGTACACTGACAAAGTACCTGAAAAAGCACACTGTAACATGAAAAGTCAACTGTCAGCCACCCTATTCTCACCAACCCCAGACCTGCATGTCCTGACCAAATCAAATCAAATCTTTTATCCACTACTCCACTTTTAAATAAATAATAATAATTTCCATACTTTATCATCATTACCCCTAGATATGAAAAGATTACAATCCCCTAAAGCAAGGGATTGTGTTCCCTTGAGTTTGCCTATAAATATGTAACCTAAATTATCACCCAAAACACACTTCAAAGAACTGCAAACTTGCACTAATCCTCTCCCAAGCATCCGTTGTTTTCATTTCCGATCCTGTTACTAGGTAAGCCGAGAATATAACCTTGAGATCTACTTTCCAACCCTTATATTCTCCCAATTCTTGATCTTAATATATATACTTCTTGTTATTTAATCGTATTCTAGACCTTCGATTCCGAGGCCAACACCAAGAAAACCCGAATCTCGATTAACCCCTTAACAAGAACCACAGGTGAGTCTCACAACCCCTATTCTCGCTGTTTTCACTGTTTTTAAACTGTTTTCGGGGCGAGGGACACGTACTTAAATAATGTTTTATCATGGTATACTTACAAGCTATGCAAGCGATTATGTGTTTAAATTATATTTCATGATGAGCAATGCGAACGGTTATCTAAGGTTTTCGATGTATGTGCGCTAGAACTCGAGTAAGTGATCACTTTACCATTGGAACTCTAAGGGTAGGGACTGCTGGTTTGATCCACCCACTCGTAGGGGTCGCACCTCTTTGCATGGACGAGTGCCTAGTATGGTCATGGGGCAGTACTATGGGTTTGAGCCCGCTCGTAGGGGTCGCGCCTCTTTGCATGGACGAGCGCCTTGTTTTCAGGCACAACGTCCGCGCGTAACCCGCGGGACGGAATTATTGATTAGCTCGTAGTGGCAGCGCCACTTTGCATGGACGAGCACATTTTCCTGAAACGTCCGCGCGTAACCCGCGGGACGGAATTATTGATTAGCTCGTGGTGGCAGCGCCACTTTGCATGGACGAGCACATTTTCCTGAAACGTTCGCGCGTAACCCGCGGGACGGTATTACTTATTTTAGCTCGTAGTGGCAGCGCCACTTTGCATAGACGAGCACAGTTCCCAGAAATGTTCGCGCGTAACCCGCGGAACGATTTTATCAGAATATGTTGATAGAACTATGTTTTACCGAGCATGTGTTTTAATGATGCTATCAGAATTATGTTTCAGAATGATTTGTATCAAGATTATGATGCAATACGATTTATCAAGTTACTAAAACTTGTGAACTCACTCAGTTTATACTGATTCAAATGTTTTTACGTGTCTTTCAGGAGATAACTAGGTAGCGCATGGAGTCACACTTAGAGCACCTCACGCTGAACATCTAAAACTAGCTTTTTGGAAGATTTTAGTTCTATCCCTTCGATGCGCGTGGTTGTTCCCGCCGCGCAAGGGGATATGGCATGGAAATCTTCAACAGTTTTTATACTTGGATGTTTTTATGTAATTTTTAAACAATGTAATGTATTTGTATTAAACATTTCATGCGCAATGAAAATCTTTGAATGTTTGCAATGGCCCGTGCTTAATTATCAATCCCCACTCGCGCGCGCCCGGCTGTTTCCGCCGCTCAGGGCCGGGTGTGACACGGTGCCTCAAGTCACGCCAATTAAGCTACTCAACGATCATGAAGACCTTTGACGCTCCCTTTATCTATCTTAATTCATTTTGTCTTTTCTTTAATTCGTATTGTAACGCCTCTTTATGGCTGTGAATTATTTCCCCATTTGAACTATTTATCTTCTATCTATCGAATAAAGTTCCTTTTCTTTAAAATGATTGTTTATTAAAGCCTACTTATATCTTAATTTCCTTATCTTCATTAACCTTAACTATTTATAAGCTATCTTTTCTCCAACTTTAAATACTTATATTCTTGCGATGTTTAAAAAATAAATAAATAAAAATTAAAATCCTTGCTCTAGTAAAATCCACTGCAGCTTTGGGAATTGTTTATACATTGGTGATTTTCTAATTAAAACTTCTTAAAATTTTTGTTACCTCAAAATCATGATTTATTCAAACGTTTTGTAGATCCACACGATGGGACGAATCAAGTGGACCATTTGACGATCTAAATAATTATGGTCCGGAACATAATTATCGAAGTCCTCTCATGGAAATCATGATGCGAAGATTGTGTTTCATAATAAAGAATTGAAAGTAGTTGGGATAACGGTACAAATGTAAAGATGATAAGGACATGGTGGATACGCCGCTGGTACGTCCTATATATAAGTGCCCTTATCGGATTTGCATTTGGAGCGTTGTTTTAACTATTCAAGGTTTTGTGCTATGATAAATTTTTAAATTTTATTTTATATTTTTTCTTTTCTCAAACTTTAATGGTGTTGTTATAATATCCTTTAATTTCGGGACGAAATTCCATAAATTAGGGGAGACCGTAACAACTCGGATCTTCTAAATTTATATTCATAAACCGAACCGCTTTTTTATCAACAAAAATATTGCGTTCATCGAGTATTTTTTAATTTATTTTAATTTCTTATTATATTTATTTACTAAATATAAATTTACTTTGAAATATATACATTTGTAACCCCAAACTATATTTTAATCTCTTTTTGTTTCCACACCCTATCTTGAGGGACTAAACTGCAAATTCTAATATATTAATATATGATACTCCTTAACCCATTAACCAAAACCCGATGACCCGGACCCTATTCGCGAACCCGAGTAACAAATCGGAATAGCTTGCACCTAAATTCACGTATTATACTTGGAAATTGGATCTTCAGCTATGTTAAACATTCCTTTTGCGGCTTAATCGTCAATTTATTTAAGTTATGTCAATCAATTTTGATTCGTTATACCAAATTACCTTGTCCGACCTTAATGAGAAATAGTTATACATATAATCGTTCATGTTAGATCTAAGATAGGGGTAGTGGATTGGAAAAGATGGTGTTTATTTGATGTAACGTGATTGTTGTTTTTGGTTTTTGGATTTCAGCGTCTTTCTCCGTCTTGGTGATAGTCGTTGGTTGTGTTTGTTTTTAATGAAAGTCAATTTTCAAAAAAAAAAATATAATCGTTCATGTTAATGTAATTAAATCTCCTGAAACAATCTTATAGCCATCGTCTACAATAACCATGTGTTCAATTATATTTTCTTTGCTGTTTCGATGTGTATTTGAGCCACGTCTAGCCAAACCTGTCACCATCACATTAACCAAATCTGAATCATCTTTAAGGTAATTAAGTTATACAGTTGTGTTCTTCGTGTCTTCCTGATCAATAACCCTAAGGTTATTCGTTCCAAAAAAGAGCAGATTAATCAATTTGATTTCTAGGGTTCTTATGGTATTTTGGGGTTTTTGTCTGTTTTTGTTATAAACTATAATTATCTAATGTAAACCAATTAACACACCACCGCAGGTGGCTGGTGTGTGTTTATGTTTCTCTGAGCCGGCCAATGGCGCGGGTTCAAGTCCCGGCCATGGCAGTTTACTTTTTTTATTTTCGTTTTAATTGTTTAATGATATAAAAGTATTAAATAATTCAATATAATTAATATTAAATACTAAATATATGATATATTACTAAACTGACATATAAATCGATCATTTTTCTGAATTTTGGTTAAACATCATACATATCTATGTTATATATTTATATGTATATGTGATAGGCTTTTAAAATTGATGAGAATTTTATTATTTAAAAAGAATTTTAAGATAAAATATATATCTATATTTAATATTGTTAATTAAAATACATAATATATTTAATTATTTTATATAATTATTAAGTGTTTTATAAAAAGTTTTATTTTATATAAATTACTTATCATCTATTAATTTTTATTTACACTATCTAATTTAAAAGAAATCTTTATTGATAATAAAAATATATAAAAATACATTTAAACGTATTTTTTTTTGGTTTAGAATAAAATAACCTTCTTTATATAAATTATAAAGTTTTGTTTACTTTTAAGTATTTATAAAATTAAATCATATTATTTACGATATAACTTTAATAATAAAATTTACATCTAACTTTCGTAATAACACACTCGATCATAAATATTCCCGAGTCTTTATCTAGTTATAGCTTCGTTATACCATCCATACTCATTTCCTCAACTATTGTTACCTATGTTTTCTCGTTGTTAATTCCCGAAGAGCATAATTCATTGTTTTCTTATCAAACTTTCCCCGTTTTGTTTTCGCTAAGGTGAGTACCACATTCCCCAATTTTACTTCTTTTTCCACGTTTTGGGGACGTATGTGTAAATTATATTTCTCATATATACTTATACTCAAAACTGCAACTATTGTCTTATGTGTTAACAACTTATTCCTTACTTGTTTATGTGCTTATTTGCTTTGTATTCTTCCGCATTCGGAGAGGTCCAACATAATCTCAGTCTAGTATGATCATATGCTAGTCGTTATAGCCTTTGTGCTTCTCGACATCTCAGTTATACTTGCTCATTTGGTTAATTTGTTATTCTCATATGATTTATTTCAATTACTTATTTTTATATATACTATATGTACAATTATACCGGTTATCGTAGAAATTTAATGCGGGTTGGTGGAGACTTAGTGAAGAATTTAAGTTAGAAAATAATTAATCAAGATCATTTGTGATATAAGTTGTATTGTTCTATATGTATGGATTTTGTATTTGTTTGTATTTGATTTATTTGAAAACTTAATTTAATTAATAGATATTGTCATTTAAATAATGTTGCATGATAGTAACCATTGAAAAACTGTGAGCAATCAGTTTGCGTCCCCGCATTTCCGCCGTAGGTTGGGGTGTGACAATACGGGGGATAAAAACTAGTTAATATATCTATATTTACATATAAAACAGGGACAAAATGGTAATTAAACCAATTCAGGGGAGACGCCTGTAAAATTAATTCTCCGTTCTCCGGCGGCCTACTTTCTCTTTCAATTCAATGGTTACATACTATCATCCGGCGACGTTCACGCTACTACCATTGAGTGCCCTAATTTCAATCGTCAATGAAACCGACAATCAATTAGTGGTCGTGTTCATACGATTGCTGGTATGAGGCCGTCATCAGTGTGTACAATTTGTTTCTATATCGGATCAACATACCGCCTTGGCGTGCCAAATTCGGAGGATGGTAGGTGTTAACCTGCAACCTCTATTGCAGTCATGGGGGTTCCATCCTTTTTGTACAGTTATCTTGGGCACTAACATATGTTTTTTTACGAGAAACGACATTTATGTACGTTGTTGATTTCGTCTTGGTTCATATTAAAGGCCTTCAAGGTTTCTAATGGTTGAATTCTGATTCCTCATATACACACGATTTAAGGTTAGGTACTTGATTTTTATCGTTTTTTTAAATGTATTTGGAGTCATAAGTTAATCTGTTATTTCAACAATTTATTTTTCGATTTGTGTGGTTTACTAGCGTCTGATTTGGGGTTTCCATTCTTGCCTGTTTACAGGTTACATTAGTTTAAGTTCAACTTATTATTTGTTATTATTACTGATGGTTAGTGTTTTTATTTTGGACCAGGAAAATGCCTCTCAAAGTAACATACAGAGTTGATTTCAATGACGAATATGATGATTACCAAGAGGACAATTACGATTATTATTATGGCAATGGCATAGATGCTCAAGAGACTGATAATTGATATTTCACATCCATGTTTTTTCTAACTAACTATTGGACATATGATTCAACTTTACTTAACATTTGTCAACTAATAATTGTATCTGATTTTATTTGCCCTGTATGTTGATTTTATGGAGCATTTAAAAAAGTGATTTTTATGCTTTTTTGACTATTATACGCTTTTTGTACCCTGTTACTCTGTAGAAGTAAAACCAGAAATTAAACAAGAAGTCATGCATTTGATAATGAGGAAAATCTGTCATCATGTGATTTATGTGCCTATGTGGTGTCCTTCGCAACCCTTTGAAGTATTAACAATAGGCAATCAGGTACAGGTATGCATCTTTGTTTAATGTTTTTGTTTGTTCATAGATTAATTATCTTACAAAGCAAGTTGAAATCTAGAAAGAGAACCTAAGAGAGTCAACATATTACATATACATGTCTATATAATAGGTTCAATGTTGTCGGTTCATTTGTCCCATTTTAGCCATTGTGATTGACCACAGTGTTGGCTGCCAAACTAATTCCAAAACTTGTATATATTTATATATATTAAGAGGCATCTAACGGTTATCTCACACCAAGTACTGTTCATCAACTGTTAACAAGATAAATCAATAAGTTGTTCACACGTATCTAAGGCAATTGGTTTTTTACGTGGGTAGTTACAAGGTATATACAAATTTTGAAGCCGGGTTTACAATTGATAGCATTCGTTTTTGAAGTTGCTTTCCTTCACATGTGTTGCTTCATCTGCACACGTGTTACTTGATCTGTTTGTGCATAACAATTTTAACCCACGCGTGGCGCCATCACTTTCCTTTCCTATCTTTCTTTCTTCAAGGACTGCGTAACGGTAATGTTTTGCTTCATTTGGAAATTTGAAAAAATGTTACTGACGCCTGGGTAGGTTTTGTATTAGTACGTTTTCATTTATATCCCAGTTTATTTGTCTTAGTCTCATACCTGGTTCGTTTGGGATTTGCATGTATTTTTTTTATAGAAGTGCTACCTACTTTCAAATTTGTAACCATATATGAGAACATAATAATCTTCATATCTCAGGTAAATTACTAAATTCACTGTCATTTGAAAGATACTAGGTTTCACCTAAAAAATAAGTTTTAGAATGTAAGGATCTTTTTTAGGCTACCTGTCTATCATGTTCATGTTTAATCAACCATTTTCACCCATCATAATTAATTACATGTGCATCAGGTTTTAATATACATTTGCCATGAATTAATCTGCATATGTGATATGCCATGTGAATTGCAGAGATTGTGTCTCTCCATTAATATTGGTTTGATTAATTTAAAAGGGACAATTAGTTTTCAGCGACATGGTTATTTTTCGGTAGATTAGGTCAAAAAATGGACTTGCTATGTGCTATTGGGTCAGTTAACGGGTCCAAACTGTCCGGTTTGGTTAACGGGTCAAATCCATAGTTCTTTGGTGGTGGTTCTTTGTCCTTGTTGTGGGCGTTGAGAATGGTGCCGGACAAAAAAAAAATTAGATGGCAGGTTGACAATGACTTTTTTCATCGCTTTGTCCATTTCTTTGAGAATGGGTGGAGGTTTTGACTTTTCTTTCTAAATTTGTCAAATTTCATTGGCACTTTGTCATTAACATGTAAATCTTTCTGAATTATCAGGCTACAGATATAAAGATCAAAGCCGAGCCACTTCTTTCTCTCCAGTTTTGTACAGGGAATGTTAATATGTTATCAAATTTCAGTTTTGGCTCAAATTGTTACATATTATGGCCAAGGTTTTGGGATTTTTTTAGAAGCCACTAACATAAACGAGCCCACTTTACAGCTACGAACCAAAACCAACACTGGGCATTACCGTTCAACCCCTGGCCAACACCTAACCAGCAAGGTCTTTCATCCTCGAGCATGATTTGTCAGAAGGGTATTTTAGTCATTTTAGCTTATCGAAGAAAAGGCGCACGGTATGAAATGATTGGAGTTTGATTGGTTCGTGCCGGTTCGGCGTTTTTCTTTATTAACCGTATATGTATTTTAGTAAGTTCAAGTTTAAAATTTTTTTGCTTTAACTGCAATAATGTGAGTGATTAATTTTATATCATTTGCTTATATGTTCCAAAAAGAAAATTTATGTAATTTTTCTAAAATGCCTATTTATGAATCTATCTATTATTGTTAGGTTTGGGCGCACCGTGCACTCATTTCAGTTAACTAAATAGTATCTTTCTTCCCACCGTTTATTTTATCAATCTCTGTTTATTTTATCAGTATTATATTGAGTATATTTTAAAAGTGTTATAAAGATGTTATCTAAAGTTGCTACACCATATGCAAGATTTGAACATTGCGATTTTCAATGTTTGTTGCTTAACTGTAATCAGATACCAAGAAACGAAGGCAAAAGGTCAAGATAATTATAATAGGGAATTTGAGGGCACTCGATTGCTATAAAACGCGTATACAACTACAGCTACAGGTGCACATATGTTGTTTTTTTTCACAACTGGTTTTGACTTGAGTTCTACTTGCAGAAGTCAAAAACATCAGGTTTGACTGGTTACTATATCGATGTTCAGGTCTCAAAAGGTCCACAAAAAACTGGTTGCGTGTAACATCCCGTTTTTCGGGTTTCGGTTAATAAATGAAAGTATGGGTTATTAAGAGTTGGGCTAGTGTTGAGTTAAATGGATATGGGTTATGGACTTGGGTATGAAAGAAAGAAGGAAAGACCATGGGCTTAAGCCCATGATCCTTAAATATATAAACCATAATCACCATTAATTCCCACATTTTACACATATTCAATACACCACCAAAACACACATTTAAGCTCTCTCTCTCTCTCTCTAGCAGATATCACCAAGAGAACCGATCCCGATCCAAGGTAATGATAGTATGATATTGTTTAAGCCTAAATCCGTAGGATAAGGTCACGAAACGATGAGCCGACATCGTTAAACCGTTTAAGTCACGAGATCCTGGTGGAATTGGGTATAAACCGAATCTAAGATGAGCTTAGGGGTCACCCTAGCTCAGATCTGGATCGAACGGGACGAAAAAACGGTGAAAAACGAGTTAAAACTCGTTTTTCCGGCGAATCCGCGGTTTTCCGGCGGCGGCGCCGGAAAAGTTAATACGAGGTTGTTAGGGAATGTTCTGACATTCCCTGACCTAACCCTAGTTCGCTACGAAAACCTAACGAATCAAAAGGTGATTCGTTAGTTGATTCGTACAAGGGGGGCATAACGAACTAGCTCTAGTTCGTGTCTGATTCGTTAAGGGAAAGGGTAACGAATTACCCTTGATTCGTGATAGTTCGTTAACAGAAATAGCGAATTAAAAAGTCCAATTCGCTACTTGGGCCGATTCGCTATATGGGCTGATTTGTTAAGGAGTCCAGTTCGTTAAAGGGTTCAATTCGTTATAGGAACCAGTTCGCTAAGATAAGCCAATTCGTTATGAACCAGTAACGAATTAGAAGTTTAACGGAATGACAATAACAGTCCCTGGACTTAGAAAAGAATGATTTAATTATAAAGAAGCCCTTGGACTTTTAAGTAGAAATTATTTAATGTTTCAAAATCCTAATGGAAAATGTGTTAAGACAGTTAATAAAAATAAAATTTTTCCCCAGCTTAACCCCAGCCAGGGGTTCTGCCCCTTGGACCCCGCTAGGGGCTGCCGCCCCTAGAACCCCGTTGCCAGGGGCGCTGCCCCCGGACCCCCGTTCGTTGAGAGTAATAATTAAACTAGAAAGACGTTATGTGTAGTGATAGTTTATTGATACATATAGTTATTATACAGTTAGTCGTGCACAGCTCAATAAGGGAATAAACGTAAACGGTGAACGCAACCGCATTGAGGTGAGTTTCTAGCCCCACTTCCTTGTTTTGTTTTCGGGGCTGTGTGCATACTCGATGTGATAGTCAATACACTTACCTTAGGTGGTAAGTGTATGCCTTGTATGATTCATGTATGATGATTGCTTGACGGTGCGTGAACAATCTTCGGATATTGCATGTGCCGTCAAGTGTTAGTTAAAGGTATGATTAATATGTATGATGTATGAATGACGTATGTATGAAATATGTATGATGTATGAACAATAAATGTATGAAATGTTGATGGTACGTGAACGCTCTTCGAAGATTGCACAGATCGTCAAGGAAAGTATGTAATGACAGGTATGTTTATAGTAGCGCGAGTGTAGGGAACCGACCCTAATAATGTCGGCGAATGAAGGGAACCGACCCTAATAGTATCGGTGAATGTAGGGAACCGACCCTAATAATATCGGCGAACGTACCCTAATAATATCGGCGAAGGTTATAGGGAAGAATGCTCTTTAAAACGTATATGTATGAATGAACGTATGTAAGTAAGCACTAAAGAAAGAATGAAAAGTACGTATGTAAGTAAGTGTGTAAGAAGATATGAAGGTATGTACCTCCGGGTGCATATGCTAGTATGTGAATGTATTGTATGTTGTATGATTAACTAGAACTCACTCAGCGTAGCTGACTTTTAGTATGCACGCAGGCTAATCGACTGAGGCAGTTGGCTTGAGGAAGACACATGGCAAGATCCGAAGAGGCTGGCATCTGGAGATTGTCGTGATGTTTGAAATGCTATGTTTTATGTTATGCTTTTGAAAGACACGTTATGGATGTTGTAATGAATGGTTGACTTTTATATTATTCCGCGAAAGTTTTTATTAACTCTGATATTTAGAACTGCGTTTATGAGTAAATCCAACACCAAAGTAGGGCTACCGGAAACAAGGCCTTACATTGCGTTGGGTGTGATTGGATTGGAATCGGTTTCAAGCGCTATGCTAGATTAATTCAACAACTTTTTTGTGGGTTTTGCTTTAATTTGATTCAGCATTTCATATTTATTTATACAACAACCTACAATGTACTAGTGACTGGTCTTTGGTTTGAATATTGGTGTGGTAATACTTTGAGTTGATTGATGCTATAGTCTTTTTTTACTTGCCTTTGTTATGGTCAAAAGATTATGCGGTGGTAGTAAGAGATGTCATTAAAGAGTTTTAGTTGATAGTTTATTTGTGATTATTTGTTTGTAATAATGAATTTGATAATATAAGTATTCATATTGTTGTTTTTGCAGTATGACTATTGAGTAAAATTCGATGTAATTACCTTGTTGGGATATTGTGTTCATGATGAAACAAAGCGCTTGTTTATGAACTGATGCATAATGGATCTTTGGAAATTTAATTGCATGGTGATATACTGTTTTCATGTTATTATTCCTTACATTTTTTACTTGGGTCGGCTCGTTTAACTTACAATTACAAGAGTCGACGCCTAACTTCCTTTGAGCTATATTTATCGTACTCAGTATTTCCCACCAATAGCAAAGCTATGGTAGGATCTGAGGAAGGTAAGATGTAGACAGCCTTACCTCTACCCCATAGGGATAGAGAGGCTGCTTCCGGTGAGACCCCCGGATCGATTTATATGTGGCAACTGCCCAAATCCGACCCGACCCAGGTACCCGTTTTCGGATCCGATTTTAAGATTTAAAATTTGATTATAATCTTTATAAATTTATCTGATATATATATATATATATATATTACTAATAATAATAATGATAATAGTAATAATTCCTTTCCGCCGTCCCGCCCCTTTTTCTCTCTTGTCGCCGTCCCGCCCCTTTTTCTCTCTTGTCGCCGTCCCGCCCCTCTGCTTAACCCTTAAGCCTTGAACCCCTTTTTCTCTCAACTCTTTGCTTGTCCTTTGGTTCTTCCCGCCTAAGGATGTCTGCGCAGCTCCACGCGCCAGACTCCTTACAAGGAAGCCTGCGTGAAGACCAGCTGTTCCTGCGATACGCGAGACGAACTGTTCCCGTGGCGCGCAAAGGATTGTAGTTACTCCCGCGGCGCGCTAAGGATTGTAGTTCTTCCCGCGGCGCGCTAAGGATTGTAGTTCTTCCCGCGGCGCGCTAAGGATTGTATTTCTTCCCGCGGCGCGCTAAGGATTGTAGTTCTTCCCGCGGCGCGCTAAGGATTGTTCTGTCTGCCTTCGCCCTCGCGCACTCAAGCCTTCTCGCGCTAGACACTTAAGTCTTTTCTCCAGTTTAAGCCAGCCTGTATGCTTTTGAAATATCTTATCTTCTGTGCTATACCTGCCAAGGTATGGGCACAGTAGGCCAGATCTGACATCTGTCCGAAAAGTCACTTTCGGCGCAGCTTGCTTACCAACCCTCTTGGTTGTCAGATAAAGTAACTGACATAATCTTTTAAAATCTTCTTTTCCATGTCTTGAATAGTAACCTGTCAGCCTTCCCCATCCCCTGCAGCAGCCACCATATCTTTTGCTTGTGATATCTTTTGCTTTTAATATCTTTTGCTTTGATTTGATAAGATCTTTTTCCCCAATTCAAGGGATGTGTTCCCTAGGGTTTTCCTATAAATAAAACTAATTTCTTGGATAATTAAACACAACACTTAAACACTCCCCAAAATCTTTCTCCCTTACTCTCTGCCGAAGATCCTCAGCGACGCCTCCAGCTCCCCTCTTTGCAATCCGTCTTCTCTTCTTTTTCTGCCCAGAAATCTCGGTAAATTTATAATATATAATTTTCTTTTTAAATAATTTGTTTAAGTGACTTGCATATATTCAAGACATAAAAACAATCGTTAAACCAATAACCTCTTATTTATAGGTTAACTTTCGCTTGTTTAAAAGTTGGTTCTTACGTTATCTTTCAACGCACCTTTTACAAGTGAGTAATCTCGTACCTAATCCCCTTTTATTTTTAACGTTTTGGGATGTTCATGTGTTCGTACATCTTGAGTCTTAAACTTGTTTATGAAATTATGTGCGCAAAACCCATGTGTTATGGACGTTTACTAGTGTTGTATATTTGTATGTGTTGATCATTAACCGCTTTGATCGGCCTATTCCGAAGTTTTCATGGATCCATTAGATGAACACGGGAGACCTATTGTTACGATTTTCTTGATTTGTTTGCACATACACGAATGATTATTTGTTTTTGCTCGATTTGGAGCACGCTATGAACTATGAGCTATGATCTATTTAGGCTTGATCACAATCTGTTTACACACTATGTTGAACACCAGTTATACACATGTTGCGCGCAGTGCTTTGTTATTATCTATTTATATCTATTAAACTTGATTTCTCACCGACACGCAAGTGTTGACGTTTTATTTTAACACATGTTCAGGTTTGCTGTAGCTGCTTTTGGAAACTCGAGGACACGTAGGATGTTTTCTTTTACTTTGGACCTAGTTTAAAATATAACAAGACAAATTTATGTATTTGAATATTATGAGTTATGTTATGTGATTTATGTTACTTTATGGTGTGTTATGCGCATGCGCAATGAAATGTATTTATTAAATATTGACACCCAAATAGTGTCACGAGTAATGAAACAATTCGTAGCGCCCCGATGTATAATCCGCCATCGGTCGGGGTGTTACAGATTGGTATCAGAGCTCCGTGACTTTAGGATTAGGTGGTTAGACGTAACGACCTAGAATACCTAAGAGTCCCTTCTCGCGCATGAGAAAAATCTCATGATTGCGCGCTAATTGTTAATTACTCGATATTTATAAAATATGCTTGCGCATACGCAGCACATGATTTCATGTTTTATCCGCGATCTTTCGATTTTTATTGTTAAATTTCAATTCGTTTCTTTACTTACATATTCGTTTGTTGTTGGGACTTAACATTGAAAATCCGAAAAGTCATGGTGATACATGAATAGTTGATTCTCAATCCCCATTAACTTTATGTTCTAAAATTGAAGATTTGAAAAGTCATGGTGATACATGAATTGTCAACCTCCAATACTCATTTACTCGTATATTTTAAATTGAAGATTTGAAAAGTCATGGTGATGCATGAATTGTCGATTTTCAATTCGAATTCATTACCTGTATTAAGTTTGCATTTAAATTCATATTTTACTTCAAAATTTGATAGCATTTAACTCCGCGAAACAAGCTTTACAATGATATACTTTGCGCTAAAACGATTTCCCATACCAAAATATTAACAAAAACTAAAACTTTTATAGAATGCCTCCGCTATCAGCTCGCCGTCATCAGAGGAGAGAAGCCTCGCGCAGACGTATGCAGCGTCGTTCCCAGGAAATGGCCGCCGCAATAGCCCAAGCCTTAAATCAAAATAATACCAACCCCTCCGGATACAATATTAAGTCCTTTAATGCGGGTAACCCTCCGAAATTCACAGGGCTCGAAGGAGCCACCGTAATGCTCCAATGGCTCGAGAAAATTGAGAACACCTTCCTCCATACCCATTGCCCTCCAGACCGACGAACCTTATACGCCTCAAGTGTCCTGGAATCAAGGGCGCTTACATGGTGGAACGGTGTAGCTCACGCGCGTGGCGTAGAGGCTGCTTCTAGCATGCTCTGGGAGGAATTCAAGGATCTTTTGACTCGAGAATTCTGCCCTCCCAACGAAGTAAAGCGCCTTGAGGAGGAATTTTGGAACTTGAAACAGTATAGTGGCGAAGCGCGCGAGTACGCTACGCGCTTTCACGAACTAAGTTTGCTTGTCCCGCACCTAGTTACCCCTTCCCGCCGCGCCATCGAAAAGTTTCTTGGGGGTCTCCCCATGGAAATTCAAGATTCTGTATGGGCCAGGAACCCAGTAACCCTCTCTGACGCCATCGAGTTGGCCGCTGTGCTCAGCGACAACCATGTCAGGGCAGGAACCCTGTTCCTGCGGGGAGCCGAGAAGACCAAACTCACCAAGACTGTCCCAGAACCAACAGAAACCAAGCCAGAACCCTCAAACCGTAACAACCTCAAACGCAGGTGCAAACCCAATCATCAAGCCTACGCGCTTACCAACCCGCTCATTGTCCAGCAACCCGCCTACCAACCTCCAGTACACGCTCCTAACCCACTGTCAACCTACCCAACACCCCCTGTAGTCCATAACTATGCCTTAACCAATTCCGCGCTCCCTGCCCCGTCAACTAAGAAACCTTACACAGGAAACCAACCCTTTTGCCCAACCTGTAAACTTCATCACCCAACTCAAACCCCGTGTCGACAATGCAACCAATGTGGCCGTATTGGTCACACTGCTGAGTCCTGTAGAGTCCTTCCCGCCAACCCAATCGCGCAAACACCACCAACCTACCCGCAAAACCCACAATCAACATACCATAATCCACGACCCAGGTCGTGCTATAACTGCGGTGACCCCAGTCATTTCCGGAACGCGTGCCCGAGACTGCAAGTACAAATTACGCAAGCTAATCCGGTTAACCAAATTTCAAACCAAGTGGCGCGCGGACGAGCTTTTATGTGACACCCGGTAAATTTCTCAATCCTATAAACTAAGTAATCAACCTAATAATTAGGTGATTGTAAATATCGAGCGCGCCATGTTAGTCAGCGCGTGCATTTGTTATGTGCGCCCTGCGCGAGCGCGCCATGTTAAGAACCAGCGTGGGCATATGTTATATGCGCCATGCGCGAATGTTTTGGCTTTATGTTTTCATGTACCTTAACGTTATGATGTCTAATGGGTTGACCGTCACGCATGATGCTAAGGCGGGTGCATCCTAAATCGTTTATGCGCGTGCGGAAGGGAACTAACCTCCCCGCATGGTGGGAACATTGAGAGCTAGTTTGTCTGAAGCTCCAAGATGGAATTGACTTCAACATAACTGATCACTATGTTGAAATACCAAGACCACCTGGAGAATCTACAAATGAAACTCAATGTCCTAACTGCGAGAAGGTTACGCACCTACCCGCAGCAAAGAAATGTCCTTCACGCAGAAAGCTATGCGCACAAAGTAATACGCGCAGAACACTTAGTCTATTCTCCAGTTGTAAGGAGATTACTCCCGCCCAAAAGGAAACAGTAGCGTGTTTCAGAGATTTTCCACTTTTTACTGTACACTAACAAAAGTACCTGAAAAAGCACACTGTAACACGAAAAGTCAACTGTCAGCCACCCTATTCTCACCAACCCCAGACCTGCATGTCCTGACCAAATCAAATCAAAATCTTTTATCCACTACTCCACTCTTAAATAAATAATAATAATTTCCATACTTTATCATCATTACCCCTAGATATGAAAAGATTACAATCCCCTAAAGCAAGGGATTGTGTTCCCTTGAGTTTGCCTATAAATATGTAACCTAAATTATCACCCAAAACACACTTCAAAGAACTGCAAACTTGCACTAATCCTCTCCCAAGCATCCGTTGTTTTCATTTCCGATCCTGTTACTAGACCTTCAATTCCAAGGCCAACACCAAGAAAACCCGAATCTCGATTTAATCCCTTAACAAGAACCACAGGTGAGTCTCACAGCCCCTATTCTCGCTGTTTTCACTGTTTTTAAACTGTTTTTCGGGGCGAGGGACACGTACTTAAATAATGTTTTATCATGGTATACTTACAAGCTATACAAGCGATTGTGTTTAAATTATATTTCATGATAAGCAATGCGAACGGTTATCTAAGGTTTTCGATGTGTGTGCGCTAGAACTCGAGTAAGTGATCACTTTACCATTGGAACTCTAAGGGTAGGGACTGCTGGTTTGATCCACCCACTCGTAGGGGTCGCACCTCTTTGCATGGACGAGTGCCTAGTATGGTCATGGGGCAGTACTATGGGTTTGAGCCCGCTCGTAGGGGTCGCACCTCTTTGCATGGACGAGCGCCTTGTTTTCCGGCACAACGTCCGCGCGTAACCCGCGGGACGGAATTATTGATTAGCTCGTAGTGGCAGCGCCACTTTGCATGGACGAGCACATTTTCCTGAAACGTTCGCGCGTAACCCGCGGGACGGTATTACTTATTTTAGCTCGTAGTGGCAGCGCCACTTTGCATAGACGAGCACAGTTCCAGAAATGTTCGCGCGTAAACCGCGGACGATTTTATCAGAATATGTTGATAGAACTATGTTTTACCAAGCATGTGTTTTAATGAAGATATCAGAATTATGTTTCAGAATGATTTGTATCAAGATTATGATGCAATACGATTTATCAAGTTACTAAAACTTGTGAACTCACTCTGTTTATACTGATTCGAATGTTTTTACGTGTCTTTCAGGAGATAACTAGGTAGCGCATGGAGTCACACTTAGAGCACCTCACGCTGAACATATAAAACTAGCTTTTTGGAAGATTTTAGTTCTATCCCTTCGATGCGCGTGGTTGTTCCCGCCGCGCAAGGGGATATGGCGTGGAAATCAACAGTTTTTATACTTGGATGTTTTTATAATTTTTAAACAATGTAATGTATTTGTATTAAACTTTTCATGCGCAATGAAAATCTTTGAATGTTTGCAATGGCCCGTGCTTAATTATCAATCCCCACTCGCGCGCGCCCGGCTGTTTCCGCCGCTCAGGGCCGGGTGTGAGCAGATTGGTATCAGAGCACTGGTTATAGCGAACTAGGAAAAGAAGTTTTAACCTAGACTATAACCGTTGGGGAATCACATGAAATATTTTTCAAAGAAAATATTTCAAAAGAAACTATACACACACTTAGGAACACGGGTCACACAGTGTAGTAAATAATGATAACATTATGTGCTCAGAGTACATGCGCTAAGTTTGATATATTTTCACTCTTTTAAAGCGAGAATGCCTCCAACTAAAGCCAAAGGAATTACCATGACACCCGAGGAACTCGCGGAAATAATCGCGCAAGCAATCGCAACACATGAGGCCAAGCAAGGCCGAATCAAGTCAGGGTCGTCAGAATGAGACCCCAGAACCCGAATCAGGAGCCTTGGACAAAGGATGCTCCTACAAGACATTCATGGCCTGTAAGCCTTGGCCATTCAAGGGTACCGAAGGGGCCATTGGGCTCTACAACTGGATTGACAAGATGGAGACAGTTCTCTCCATTAGCGGATGTAGTGAGAACCAGAAGGTCCTTTACGCGACCTGCATGTTCCAAGAAGCAGCTTCGTCTTGGTGGAAGCTTCAAACGAAAACCTTGGGGCGAGAAGTTGCTCTCCACAAGACCTGGGAGGAACTGAAGTAAATGTTGATGAGAAAGTTCTGCTCTCGCGCAGAATTCAGAACCTACAACAGGAATTCTGGAACCACACCATGGTAGGAACGGATATCGACGCCTACAACAACCGGTTCAACGAGCTTTGCCAGTTGGTGCCAGACATGGCAAACACGGAGGAAAAGAAGATCGAGAGGTATATTTTTGGGTTACCTCCTGTTGTTAGGGTTCCGCTCAACGCCGCAGCGCCTCCAACTTTTGATGAGGCGTGGTAGCGCGGGCCATCACCCTTACAAGGGATACGGTCCGTGCGGGTATGTTAACTACGCGCGGAATCGAGCAGCGAACCTCTGATCCCAAGAGGAAGTGGAACTCTCACCACCGAGGGTCCGACTCCAAGCAGCCACCGTTCAAGAAGCAGGAGAGCGTAAGGGCTTACGCGATCCAAGCCGCGGAGCCATCAAGGAAAGGATACAGCGGGCCTCGCCCATGGTGCAACAAATGCAAGTATCACCACGAGGGTGAATGCGCAAGAAGTCGAATGCGCCAAATGTGGCAGACCAGGGCACAAGACGATGAATTGCCGTGTCAGAGAAGCTGGAGCAAGCGACAACTGCTACGCATGCGGGAAGCCAGGGCATTTTAGTCGGGATTGCCCGCAAAAGGGAAACCAAGCTCGCGGAAGAGCTTTTGTGATCGGCGCAGGCGAAGCTAAAGAAGAGCCGAATGTGGTAACCGGTACGTTTTTGCTTAACGGACATTTTGCATCTGTCTTATTTGATACTGGCGCTGACCTAAGTTTTATATCTGCTGAGTTTAAAAAACTCCCTAGGCTTAGCAACCAGTAGGCTAGACACGCCTTATACTATAGAACTAGCAATGGTAGGCAGTTATGCGCGAACGAAAGAACTGAAGAATGTGTAATAGTCATGGGAGGTCACGGGTTCAATATTAATTTGTTGCCATAGACTTGGGAAGTTTTGACATAGTGGTAGGTATGGATTGGTTAGTCGAGAACCACGCGGAAGTTATTTGCCATGAGAAGCAGGTTCGGATCCCACTGTTGAACGGAGAAACCTTGGTAATTCAAGGGGAAAGAAGGGGAGTTGCGACGAAACTGATTTCGTGCCTAAAGGCGCGTAAGTGCCTAAGGAAAGGGTGCTACGCCTTCCTGGCGCATGTAGTAGAGAAGAAAGGAGATGAGCGAAGAATTGAAGACTTACCAGTAGTGCGCGAATTTCCAGAAGTTTTTCCTGAAGATTTGCCCGGATTGCCGCAGCCGCGACAAGTAGAATTTCGTATTGATTTAGTCCCAGGAGCTGCGCCAGTAGCTCGAGCGCCTTATCGACTAGCTCCATCTGAGATGCAAGAGCTATCCAATCAGTTACAGGAACTATTGGATAAGGGTTTCATACGCCCAAGCTTTTCACCTTGGGGAGCTCCAGTACTGTTTGTTAAGAAGAAGGATGGTTCGTTCAGAATGTGTATTGACTACAGGGAGCTGAATAAGCTGACAGTCAAAAATCGGTACCCCTTACCGAGGATTGACGACTTATTTGACCAGTTGCAGGGATCCAGTTATTATTCGAAGATAGATCTACGGTCAGGATACCACCAACTTAGGGTCCATGAGGAAGATGTGCCGAAAACAGCCTTCCGAACTAGATACGGCCATTATGAGTTCTTAGTGATGCCTTTCGGGCTAACTAATGCGCCGGCTGTATTCATGGATCTGATGAACCGCGTATGCAAACCATACTTGGACAAGTTTGTGATTGTGTTTATAGATGATATTCTGATTTACTCTCGGACCAAGGCCGAGCATGAGCAACACCTGAGATTGATTTTGGAATTGTTAAGGAAAGAAAAGTTGTATGCGAAGTTTTCCAAGTGCGAGTTTTGGCTTAGAGAAGTTCATTTTCTCGGTCACGTTGTAAACGAGAAAGGAATACACGTTGATCCTTCAAAGTCAAGGCCATCGAAAACTGGGAAGCGCCAAAAACCCCAACTGAGGTGAGGCAATTCTAGGACTAGCTGGCTACTATCGACGCTTCATTGAGAACTTCTCCAAGATAGCTCTACCTCTGACCGCGCTAACTCAGAAAGACAAGAAGTTTGC